>NW_007052072.1:0-3326 GCF_000164805.1 Carlito syrichta | reverse complement strand
CCAAGGCGGGAGGACTGCTCGAGCCCAGGAGCTCAAGTCCCTGTCGCCACAAAACTTGGAACTCAGAAAGGAAGCGGGGAAGATGAGCAGCCTGGCCTTGCCCCTGGCGACAGTGTGAGGCCAGGGAGATGGTGACACGCCACCCCCCAGCCCCCACGGCCGTCCCCGAACCACCTCTGCCTTCTGCTCTGGTGGAGCTGGCTCGACGCTGACCTTCACCAGGCTGGCGTCCAGGGCGTCCGCGTCCTCCTTGGGGGCCACCGAGGCCGTCTGCCGGGCCAGGTCCCACCACAGCAGCCCAGGGCCCAGGGAGCCGCGGTGGGAGGGGCCTGCCGGGAGCGAAACTGGCGCTGACGGGGTAGCCCGGGAGGCCGCCCCCGGCCAGCGAGGGGCCCCAGCCTGCTTCCTCCTTGCCCGCTGAGGGGGGCGTGGCACTACCAGGGCTGGGCCTGGTGCCAGCGCAGCAGGCCGGGGGTCGAGTGTGGGCAGCAGAGGGGACGGGTACGGCCATCGCTGCGGGCTTCTCAGGCTTGCCCCCCCCGGGGGATTCAAATCCTGGAGGGGGTGGAGTCCACGCCCTTTGGGGGTGTTTCAGCACCAGGGCCGCTCCGGCCTCCACCACGGCCTCCAGGGAGGACTCAGCCTGGTGGGGAAGGGGGCCTCAGTTTCTGCTTCGGCAGAAGGCAACGGCTCACAGGGTCCAGTGTGGGCCTGGCATGGCACACCTGCAGTCCCTGCTGCTTGGGAGGTCGAGGCCAGAGGATCACTTGAGGCCAGGAGGTGGAGGCCAGCCTGGGCAACATAGTGAGACCTCATCTCTACAAAAAATAAACAGCCAGGCACAGTGGCTCGCACCTGTCATCTCAGCACTTTGGGAGGCAGAGGTGAGAGGACTGCATGAGCCCAGGGGCTCAAGACCCGCCTGGGCAACTTGGCGAGACCTCATCTCTACAATAAATCAAAAAATTAAGGCCGGGCACGGTGGTGCAAGCCTGTTATCCAAGCACTTTGGGAGACCAAGGTGAGAGGATTGCCTGAGGAGCCCATGGGTTCGAGACCAGCCTGGGCAACATGATGAGCCCTCGTCTCTACAATTAAAAAAAAAAATCAGCCGGGCATGGTAGTGCTTGCCTGTAGCTTGGCTACTTGGAAGGCTGAGGCAGGATTGCTGGAGCCCAGCAGGTTGATGTTGAGGTGGGTGACCGTAAGCATGCCACTCCACTCCAGCCTGGGCGACAGAGTGAGACCAACTTAAAAAAAAAAAAATCAGCCTGGTGTGACGCACGCCTGTGGCTCCAGCTACTTGGAAGACTGAGGCAGAAGGAACACCTGAGCCTGGCAGGTCAAGACTGTGGTGGCCATGAGCATGCCACTGCACTTCAGCCTGGGCAACAGAGTCAGACTCCGACTCAAAAAAACAAATAAATAAAAAATTAGCCAGGCATGGTGGTGCCCGCAGTCCCAGCTACTCAGGTGGCTGAGGCAGGAGGATCGCTCCAGGAGACTGAGGCTTCGGTGAGCCATGATTGTGCCACTGCACTCCAGCCTGGGGCACAGAGGGAGACCCCACCTTTAAAAACAGTAAAACAGGCCAGGCTCAGTGGCTCAGCCTGTAATCACAGCACTTTGGGAGGCCAAAGCGAGTGGATCGCCTGAGCCCATGGGTTCAAGACCAGCTGGGGCAACTTGGCGAGCTCTCGTCTCTACAACAAATTAAAAAAAAATCAGCCGGGTGTGGTAGCGTGCACTTGGTAGTTCCAGCTACTTGGAAGGCTGAGGCAGAAGGATGGCCAGAGCCCAGCAGGCTGACATCGGGGTGGCCGTGAGCATGCCACTGCACTCCAGCCCGGGCGACGAAGTGAGACTCCAACACAACAATAAAATAAAATAAAATAAAATAAAAGCAGCAAACGAATAATAAACGGGGCAAAGTGCCGTGCACAGTGGCAGCCTGGGGGTGGCAGCCTGGGGGTGGCAGCCTGGGGGTGGCAGCCTGGGGGTGGGAGCCCCTCCCTCCTTCCTTCCATCCCTCCCTCCTTCCTTCCATCCCTCCCTCCTTCCTTCCATCCCTCCCTCCTTCCTTCCATCCCTCCCAGGTGGGCCTGGGCTGAGAGATGGGGGTGCTGCAGGGAGGCCCCGCTGCTCACCCGTTAGGCAGCTGGCCAGGACTCCACACAGCACGGTGGCGAGCGTGCCCAGGGCGCCGTAGTAGAGGTAGGAGATGGCATAGAAGCTGTCGGCCAGGGCGGGCCGGCCGGGCGCCACTCCGGAGCTGCGGAGGGGGGCGGGCATGAGCCTCCCTCACCCAGTCAGCCTTCAAAAGCCGCTCCCCACCCGCCCACTCTCTTCCCTCCGCAGAGCAGCCCAGCCTCCGTGGCTGCTCAGAGGTGTGCAGTAGCCAATTCTCCTTCCCGCTGGCCGCCCCAGCCCACCCCAGGCATTCTCCTAACACACCAGAGGGAGCCTTGCCGAAGTGTCACTCAGGTCACCTCCTGCCACTGCCTACCACCCTGTATGGCTCCCTATTACCCTTGGAATCAAACCAAATAAGCTCTCAGAACACAGGTGCGAGTCTTCAAGGTGGTAGATTAGGCATTCATTTCTTAGATATGAAACCAAAGCAGAAACCACCGAAGAAGAAAGCAGATACACCAGACTGTGTCGAA
This sequence comes from Carlito syrichta, assembly GCF_000164805.1. NCBI lineage: Eukaryota > Metazoa > Chordata > Mammalia > Primates > Tarsiidae > Carlito > Carlito syrichta. The sequence goes on along the minus strand of NW_007052072.1, from coordinate 660 downwards.
ATGAAAACCGTTTGTGTCTCAGGAACTCGTGAGAATGAAGAGACCACAGGAGGACAGAAAGCATTTGCAAATCATCACGAGGGTCTTGTGTCCAGAAGACATAAACATGTCAGTTGCAACTGAACAACATAAAAACACGTGACCCAATCAAAAACAAGCATAGGGCCGGCGCAGCAGCTCATGCCCGTCACCCCAGCACTTGGGGAGGCTGAGGCGGGAGAACGGCTGGAGGCCAGAAGTTCGAGACCAGCCTGGGCCACAAGGTGAGACCTCGCCTCTACAAAAAAGTCAAAAAGTGAGTCCGTGCATGGTGCCGCACTCCTGTAGTTCCCGCCACTGGGAAGGCTGAGGTGGAAGGCTCGTCTGAGCCCAGCAGGTGGAGGCTGCGGTGGCCGCGAGCGTGACACTGCGCTCCAGCCTGGGCTGAGTGAGACTCCAACTCACAAAAAACCAAACCCCACCGATCTCAGTGTAGCTGCCGGCTCCAATCTCAACCTGCCTCAGGGCCTTGGACCTTGCAATTCCCTAAGGAATGCTTTCGTTTATATGTACGTATTCCAGAGACGAGGGGGGCTTGCTCTGCTGCCCGGGCTGGTCTCGAACTCCTGGCCTCGGCGATTCTCCCACCGCGGCCCCCAGAGCGCCGATGCCGAGCCAGCC
>NW_007052071.1:0-1000 GCF_000164805.1 Carlito syrichta | reverse complement strand
TTTTTTTTTTTTAACAAAATGCAGTGATACATGGCATTTGGCTTTTTCTTCAGATGTGGAATTTGCCAAGGTCAAACTTAACATCACAGTTTTTATTCTCATAACTTTTAACAAAATTAGTTTGGAAAAAGAAAATAAGTTATAAAAGATATAATTTAATATTAGCCCTCTGCATAACAATCAAGAATAATCAGGTGAGTAATAGTTATTAAGTGTTCCTGAAATGAGAAGTTCACAAATTTAAAGGGAGTCCATCATCTCTCTCTTATCCTTTTCCAGTAGGTAGGTAAAGATTAACTATTATTTTTTATATTTCAAAAATTTAATGTAAAGCTGAACAACTTCCCAAAATTATATGGCGAGTCAGTGATTGAGCTGGAGATGGAACAAGGGATTGTCTGGGTCTTGAGAACTGGTCCTCTGTCCACTGTTCCCCAATCCAAGTCACATCTGGAAAAAAAACAATGAGAAGGCTGCTTCTTCCAAAGCTCTCACTTCACAAGGGTTTCAGTTGATTAGGCTTATTTTAAAGCAGAATCTTATATATATAAGCTTATTTCAAAATTCACCTATTATGCTTAATTATCTTCTGACATAGACCTGCTATTTAAAAAGGTCTTGCTACTTTACTAACTTAATCTGAATCTACAAATTCTATAATTAACTCTATCTATGACTTGGAAGAGTGTTATTTTTTAACTGGTGTGTTCAGGCCATCTACATTTAATGTCTTTATTGATATAGTTGGTTTTATTTATATTTTTTGTTTTTTATTTATTTTATTTTATTTTTTGCATTGGAGTCTCACTCTGTCGCCCAGACTCTCAGCCACTGCAGCCTCGACCTGCTGGGCTCCTGCGATTCTTCCACCTCAGCATTCCGAGTAGCCGGAATTACATGCGAGCGCTACCATGCCTGACTGATTTTTTGATTTATTGTAGAGATGAGGTCTCGCCAAATTGCCCAGGTGGGTCTTGAACCCGTGGGCTCAGGCAATCCA
>NW_007052070.1:0-1250 GCF_000164805.1 Carlito syrichta | reverse complement strand
GGCCACTGCACTCCAGTCTGGGCAACCGAGTGAGACTCCAACTGAAAAAAAAAAAAAAGATGCAAGACATATTCCTGCCTTAGGATCTTTTCAGTGTCTGTTCCCTCTACCCAGAATGCTGTTCCCCCAGAAAACCACATGATTCCATTCCTCACCTCCCTCTGATCTTGCTTCAACGCTATTTTCTCAGCAAGGCCTACCCTGACTACCTTATTTAAAAATATAAGCTGGGTACGGTGGCTCATGCTTGTGATTTCAGCACTTTGGGAGGCCAATCAGCTTCCCAAGGAGCTGGGACTACCAGTGTGTGCCACCACACCCAGCTGATTTTTTTATTTTTGGTAGAGACCAAGTCTTGCTACATTGCCCAGGATGGTCTCGGACTCCTGGGCTCCAGTGATCCTCTCGCCGGCAGAAGAATCGCCTGAGCCCAGGAGGCCGAAGCCATGGTGATGCAACAGAGTGGTGCCCAGGACAGCAGAGCCCTGGGGCTGGTCTTCGGGGAGAAGCCTCACCTGGAGGTCACAAGCGGGAGTTGCCAGCACGGGGATTGTGTGTAAAGCCAGGAGCTGGGATGAGATCACCAGGAAAGTGGATCCATAGGGAAGGGGCCCATGGCCTCTGGTGTGAGGAGTCAGGAGAGGCTGAGGTCACTGAGCGGCTGGAGGCTGGAAGGCTAGGACAGGGCGGCGACCAGAGAGACAGGGGAGGCAAGTCTGTCTTCTGGTCAGCCCTGGGTCGCTGGGCACTCCCATCTTTGCGTGGTGAAGGGGAGAAATTTAACTCCCCGGGGGCCGGCTTGGGGAAGGGGACACTGCCTTTAGCTTTCTGCCAGTTCCAGAAACTCTCAGTGACAATGGTGGCAAGAGGAGGAGGTTGCACAAGGTGCTAAGTGTCCTCTCCTCGGCAAACTGTTTACTCCTGCAAAGCGGCTGGCACCGCCCGATGCCAAAGTCACCTGGAGAACTTTTCTTTTCTTTTCTTTGAGTTGGAGTCTCACTGTCGCCCAGGATGGAGTACAGTGGCACACTCATGGCCACCACAGCGATCCTTCCGCCTCAGCCTTCCAAGGGGCTGAGACCATAGGCACACGCCACCACGTCCAGCTAATTTTTTTTTTCAGTCTTCCAAGTGGTTGGAACCACAGGCACATGCCACCACGCCTAGCTAATTTTCTTTTTTTCTTTTTTGAGTTGGCATCTCACTCTGTCGCCCAGGCTAGAGTGCAGTGGCATGCTGCTCATGGCCAC
>NW_007052069.1:3250-4280 GCF_000164805.1 Carlito syrichta | reverse complement strand
GGGAGCGGCCACTGCACTCCAGTCTGGGCGACAGAGTGAGACTCCGACTCAAAAAACAAAGAAAACAGCCAAAGGGTCCTTAGAGCATGAAGTGTAGCATCGGGCAGCAGGACACGTCCGGATGTGTGCTCCAAGGTCACAGAGAACGACACTCAGACAAAGCCACGGACATGCGTGTCCACGGCCGTGCGGTCATACGGTCGCCCTCCACCAAGGGAGGACAGACAGGCACAGTGTGGCCTGTCCACACGTGGACACGACTCAGCCACGAGAAGGAACACGGCTCAGACACGGCCACGAGCAGCTCAGACAACCCCCCAAGGAAAACACCCGGGCAGTGCTGTAGCGGGGTGGGGGGCGGGGAACAACCCCGCCTGTGGTCCCAGCACTCGCGGAGGCCAGGGTGGGAGTCTTTGGCCTCCGCCTCCAGGGAGGAGCATCGGGGAACGGGGGTCTTCTCGGAGGGAGACGCTGCCGCACCACTGACAAGACCCCTCTGCTTGGGGCCTCGGGACAGGAGGCCACGTCACTCTCGGGGCGCCAAGGGAACCCTGTTTTCCAGGGGCTGGGAGGGCCGGGACCTCCGCCTCCCACATTGGGGGTCCCTGCTCCATACCTCCACCCCGACGAGGGGCACCCGCGCCTCACACCTCCAGGCCCCCGACCCGCTCCGCCACGGCTCATCTAAGGCACCTGACCTTGGCTGCCCCGAGGGGCCGCCATCGGACACAGCCCCTGCCCCCGTTGTGGGGTAAATCGTGTCATCAGAGGGGGGGTGTTCAAGCGCCCCGCACCCAGGACTCAGAACGGGCCCGATTTGGGAACGCGAGGTCTTTGCAGGTGACGTTGGTTGAGTCCCGCTGGAATCGAGCGCGCCTCGATCCAATGACTGGAGACCCAGGAGGGGCACGTGGCCTGTCGTCCTTTGGGAGGCCGAAGGGAGAGGGCTGCCTGAGTTCAGGAGTTCGAGACCAGCCTGAGCAACATGGAGAGACCTCGTCTGTACAATAAAAGCAAAAAAAAAAAAATC
>NW_007052069.1:0-2725 GCF_000164805.1 Carlito syrichta | reverse complement strand
TCCACTCACCTCAGCCTCCCAAAGGCGCAGGATTACAGGCTGAGCCTCCGAGCCTGGCTTAAAAAAATCTTTTTAAGCGAAGAATACCCCCAAGGGGGTCAATGCATGAACACCGCTGGAATTGTTTCATGCAGGTTATTCAACACAGGTCAGAACACTCCGCCTCCCCACACCCTGGGAGGAAGAGACCCACTTCCCAGATGAGCAGCCCAAGGCCACGCAACCCTCTGGCTTCAGAGGTGCGGGAGACACCGGTGGGGCCGCTGCCGCCTCCAGGAAGCCCTCCCTGCCGCCCTGGGCTCCACATGCCCCGTGGCGCTGAGCCCAGCACACAGTAGGTGCTGCATAAAGGTTTGCTGACCCAATCCGAGAGAGAAGGCAGGTGCCCGCGCTTCGGGGCACCCCCTCCCAGCACCCCGTCCCCACCCCTGCCAGCACGGAGCCAGGAAGCCGCCTCTCCCCCACCTGGGTGGGGGGCTCAGGGCTGGAACGGGGGTGGGGACACTGCGGGGCCCATGTCCCGCCTTGCTTCCACAGCAGGTGGGTGGGGGACTCCCCGGCCATGACCTGGTGCCAGCCCCTCCCCCATGCCCAGCGGCCTCGCTGATTGGTCCCGGTGTCGCGGGCCACCTGTTGCTGTCCGTCACCGGCCACCTCCTCATGCTATCAGCACAGAGACTGGGGTAAGCGGGGCCGGGGCGGCCTGGGCAGAGGCAGGGGTCCCCAGGGTCCAGGAGCGTGTCCCCGAGGACCTGGGGGGTCCCCAAATCCTCGACTGCCCCCTCACACCTAGGAGACGGGTGGCCTTTCAGCCCAGAGGTGGGGACGCCGGTGTGGCCGTCACAGGCCCCGGGGACCCCGAAAGGCGGGGCTTCGGGTCTGACTTGAGACAGGACCCCCGGGCGATGACGGTCTCCGGCCGTCCGTGTGGGTGGGTTCGCCCCCGGCCCCGGCCTCTCACGGACAGGGTTCCCCCAGGGGTTTGAGCCTCTAGTTTTTTGTTTTTGAGAGGCAGGGTCTCACTCTGCAGCCCAGGCTGGAACTCGGCTGGCTCGCCACCACCCTGACCAGCTGGGCTCAGGCGATCCTCCCGTCTCGGCCTCCAAGAGTAGCCGGGACTACAGGCGCCACCGTGCCGGCTAATTTCTAAAGTCTTTTTTTATAGAGATGGGGTCTCACTACGTGGCCCAGGCTGGTCTGGAACTCCTGGGCTCAAGGAATTCTCCCGTCTTAGCCTCCCAAAGTGCCGGGTAGGGGGCAGGACAGCCTGGAGGGAGACCCCATGGCAGCAAAGGCCTGGGTGGGACCAGGTCACCCGTTGGCCTGTCCCGCTGGCCCTGGGCACCAGATAAAAATAGCCCGTGGTCTCAGAGAACATGAGCCGACCCAGGGGCCAAGGGTTCCGCCATGAGCTGTCTGTGACTTGTGGCTGAGTGACGCTGGGGGGGCTCCAGCCCTCTCTGAGCTCCAGCAGCCTTCCAGAGTCGCTGGGCTTTCGGGAGGGGCCCCAACGCAGGCTTGTGGGGCCCCGGAGGGCGCCAGGGCCAGAAGGCGGACTGGAGGCGAGGGCGGGGCCCGTCGCGGGGCGCCCACCCTCGACACCCTCTTCCCCCACTCGTCCCAGCCTCGACGGGTGGTCCCCATGGCAACCGGAGCCTGGGACGCGCTGGACGGAGGCCTGGGCAGCTGCCAGGCCGGTGAGGACCTCCCGGCCCCGGCCGAGCCCCCGCAGGACAGGGCTCCAGGTACGGTGGGTGCAGGGGGGAGGGCCTGCCTGACCACCCCGCCGAGCACGCCCAAGACCCGGGACCCGCCCCCCGTCCACGGGCTTGAGCCACACTGCCCATGGCCGACCCTTGGCCCCAATCCTGCCTCGGGGGTCTGTAAGGCACCCCCGAAGGACACGGGCGCTGGTCCACCCAGACCTGGGTTCCCATCCTGGCTTGCCACCGCCGTGCTATGAGCCGTTGGGCCGAGCCGTCTCTAAGGTCGTCTGCTTGCTTTTTCTTTTTCTTTCTTGAGTTGGAACCTCGCTCCGTCACCCGGACTGGAAGGCAGTGGCATGCCCACGGGCCACCGCAGCCTCCACCTGCTGGGCTCCGGCGATCCTTCCGCCTCAGCCTTCCAAATGGCTGCAACTACAGGCGCATGCCACCACGTCCGGCTAATTTTTTGATGTATTGCAGAGTCGGGGTCTCGCCAAGTTGTCCAGGATGGTCTCGAACCCCTGGGCTCAGGCCTCTCTCCTCGGCCTCCCAAAATGCTGGGATGACAGGCGTGAGCCACTGCGCTCGGCTATTTTGTTTTTCGTTTTGAGCTGGGGGGTCTCACTCTCACCCTGGCTGGAGTGCAGGGGCACCATCATGGCTCACTGCCGCCTCGACATCCCGGGCTCAAGCCATCCTCCCGCCGTGGCCTCCCAAAGTGCTGGGCTGCCAGGCCTGAGCCACTTGCCTGGTGCTGTCTGCCTTCTCCTCCCTAAGACGGGTGCGGCCACCCCCACCTCCCCCGGCAGAAAGAGGGCAGGGGGTTTGGCCCGGAGGGCCGTCCGCACGGCCCTGACCCCCGTCTGCTCGCACCAACAGGGACGCCTCGGCTGGCCGACTCGCGCAGCTGTCCCCTCGTGAGTAGCCGGCCCTGGGGTTTCAGCCGGGATGCCCTCGGAGTGGGGGGCACCCCGGCCAAGGGGGTGCGCCTCTGAGGCCCGGGGAAGGGCCCGGGCCCC
>NW_007052068.1:0-1482 GCF_000164805.1 Carlito syrichta | reverse complement strand
CGTAAGTCTCTTCTTATAAGGACACCAGTCATTGTTTTTAGGATCTGCTCTCAACTATGACCTCATTGGAAGTAATTACATCTGCAAAGATTCTATTTCCCAATAAGGCAACGTTCGGAGATTCTGGGGGGTGGGGGACATACTTTTTTGGGGAGGGACAACATACCTTTTGGGGGGGAACTTTATTCAGCCCACTACTGGCAGTAAATGTATGCAAACTCAAGTATTTAAACTACTTTGTTGAACATCTAAACAATTATTAGGGGAATTTTTACTTGGAGAACTTCTATATTTAAATGAAAATGGTAAATGTAAAGATTGTAAATACAGACATAGGAGTTTGATATACAAATACTAAAAAGGATATAGTATAAAGGAGATTTTGTAATAGGTTTACTACGGTAAAGTGATTCATTACATAACAAAAGTAATATTTTACAGGGCAGTGCAGGAAAAGGTGCCTCTGGACTCCTTCAACTCTTTTCATTTTTCCATGCATTCATCCAATTGTCTTCATCTTTTCCCCTATTCAAATAGAATTTAAGATAATTTCTAAAAAAAAGAATTTAAGATAATTTCTAAAAAATTTAAGATAAATTCACAAATATAAGTGAGAAAACTGGAGGAAAGGGAAAATTGAGGTTAGAAAACTAAGTCAGAATAAAACATGCTGGGTAAAGTACCAGATATTTGCAAAATAAAGATGGGCCACAATTCGATTCTGAGCTTTTCAGCATATTAGTTATGTGATTCATTGTCTCGATAAGACAAAACTGTTGGTTATTGATATTTGTTCTTTATATGTAAACAAGGAAACAAAGTGTTACTCAGTAAAGGGTTTTATGCATTTCATCTTCAGGATTTTAGATAATCAATATGCGTGAGGTAATTGTACACAGATTCTTTCCTGCCTGTGCCAGGCTTCTTTCTGCCCCCTACCTCAGGGAGCAGCATGTGGCCAAGGCTGGTCTTTGCAGGATATGCATATTCACAGTCCTGAGTCAGTGGGGTACAGGCAAATCAGCAGAACTGAGAACATCCACTGTAACTGTAAACACTGTATAGCAATTTGAATAATTAACTTGCCTAATGATAAAGCTGCTTGCTGTACTGTCCCAAGGCTCAGATTCTTTCTTCATGAATTGGCTGCTATGGGTGCCTCTTTTAAATTCTAATAAGCCGATGTCTTTCCCTGCTGGACTTTTAAGCGACTTCTTTGGAATTTGTAAATTATGTAAAATGTAAAATTATGGACAAGTCTTCTCAGATTTGGGGCTACCATGTGATAATACGTTACCATAATCCTTGGCTATCAATACTCTTTTCTGTAATTTTTCAGATAAATCACAGATTTGTCTACAAACATTTTGGGGAGAGGGGAATGGGAAAGAGATAATCTTTCCTAACCCCTTACTGACATAGTCATAGATAGTAGATAATACAATCTAAAATATATCATTTCTTGTTTTGAAAACCAAACAA
>NW_007052067.1:0-1079 GCF_000164805.1 Carlito syrichta | reverse complement strand
GTTTTGTTCTGTTTTGTTTTTTTAAATTTTCAATTATTTTTTAATTTTAAAAATTTTCTGACTGTTTCTTTGTTCATATGTTTTTAAAATATTTTTCCTTTCTGCAAAATGTGTATGTGAGACTTTGACCTGCATCCCCTCCCAAATTTTTTTTCTTTTCTTTCCCATTTCTTTCTGCTTTTGTTTGTCATTCTCTGTTTACGTGTGCATGTGAATGATTGAGTTTTGAGTGTTCATCTTTTAATTTTGTTGTTGGCTCTTGCTCTTTTGTTCCTGTGGGGGTTTTTTATATTCATTTTTTATAATTTAAGGGGGGTGTATGTGAGGGTTCCACCTGAATCCCCCCTTTTTTCTCTTTCTTTTTTCTTTTTTACTATTCTCCCCCGTTGGTCTTTTTGTCTTTCATCTCTATTCACTTCATACTAGGCTTGTGTGTGTTTTTAGTTTTCTTGGCGGTTTTCTGCTGTTTTGTCTCACTTTGTTGTTATTGCAGATAGTTTTGTAGTGTGGGTTGGTTTCTGCTTTGCATCATCATATAGAGTAGTGGTGGGGAGTGGATCTCAGGGAAAGCATACCACAATAAGTGAACATTTTAATCTGCAAGTAGCATCTGACTCCCAGCACCCCATCCCCCATTTCACTCAGATTTCAAAAACTACAAGGGACAGCAAAGCTTTTCATTCACCATCCTATTTCAAAATAGAACAAATCCAGAGCCCAGATCAGGGAGGAATATAGGACTGAGCAAACATCAGAAGGGAAAGCCTCTCCCACTGACATTGAGTAGCAGAACTAAAGAAAAAAACAAGAGATCTTTCACAAATGAAGAAAAGTCAAAGGAAGACCTCAGGCAATCCTAAGTCTACCAAAGACAAAACTCCTGAGATATCAGACCTTGGTGTCCAAACAATGGAAGTCACCAACAACTGGCCCCAGAATATGTCAGGGATCAGGGAATGGTTGGAAAGAGTGAACAAGACTCAAGAAAGACAAGAAGCAACACTAAAGAACTTGTAACTGAGATTCTGGCAATAAAAAATTTCATCCAGGAAATAAATAACAAGATGACAAGCATGGAA
>NW_007052066.1:0-1206 GCF_000164805.1 Carlito syrichta | reverse complement strand
ACATGTGAGGATTTGTTACATAGGTATATTGTGTAAAGGAGAGGTTTGGGCTTCTGATGAGCTCACTTTCTTCATTTCAAAGTTTTTAGTTTACCTTTTAAAAAAACTTAATTTATGCATGAAAACACAAATGAACTGGAAAATATATCTTTATAAAGAGAAAGGAATCAATTAATATCATCTTTATTTTTTTCTAGAAATAGATATAGTGCTCCTGAAATCCTTCTTTCTTTCTTTCTTTTTTTTTTTCTTTTAAAGATGTGGGGTACAATTCAGGGTTAGGTGTACACATGTTCATTATGCAGATACCCTTGTTGATGTGGTGTGCCCCCACTTCTCCAGGCAGATTCCTTCTTTCTTTTGGACTTTTCTGAATTGCGTTCTAGGACTATTGCTTAGCTCTCATCTTTAGAACTCTTTTATATCATGATCTTGGCAAATTCATTTGCCTTTCTCCTTTAGTTGATTGTTTCCCCACCCTAGGTATATATTTTCTTGTTTGCTTTACTCCCCTGTTTAGTCAGATCACAGTCATACGTAGTTTCTGGAAATTATCTATGGGAGCATATTGGGTTCTTTGCATGTCTGAAGAAGGTTTTGTTTTATTTTCACAGTTTACTAAAATCTAGGTTAGAAATATATTTCCATCAGAATTTTGAAAACTCTGCTATATTGTTTTTAACATGTTGCCATGCCAGCTCCTTTATAATATGACTTGTAACCCTCCCATTCATTCAGTATTGATAACTATAAAATGTTTAGAAAATTTAAAATATCACATGGTTACAAATGAATTATTCAGAATTCAATAAAACTTTAAAATCAGTTTTAGTTTAAACAATGTGGTGAATTTGTCAATTGTTCAGTTTGCTTCTTACACAGAGAAAGTCGTGCTAATTAGAAATTGAAAATGAGCAATTTTCTCACAATTTTTGCATATTTTCTTCTAAATCTGTGTTTGAAGGGCTGGTAGAGTAAATTGAAACTTGGAAACCTTGACTTTACATCTATTTATTCTCATCATTTTATCAAGAGATGTTATATAAGAGGTTTCTTGACTAGAGCTGAAAGTCAATGTTTTCTGCTAGAATTTAAGCAGAATTAAAGTAGAGGTTATGACTGTATGCCACCCATTTGTCTCTTTAAAAGTTAGCATAGGAGCTGGCATACAAAAATATTCTGTTTTAAATGAATTATATATGCATG
>NW_007052065.1:500765-521089 GCF_000164805.1 Carlito syrichta | reverse complement strand
ATTGTAGAGATGAGGTCTCGCCAAGTTGCCCAGGTGGGTCTTGAACCCGTGGACTCAGGCAATCCACTCATCTCAGCCTCCCAAAGCGTGGGATTGCAGGCTGAGCCACTGTGCCTGGCTTTGCTTTTTTTTTTTTTTCTTAAATTTTTGTATAGGTGAGGTCTCACTATGCTGCCCAAACTGGTCTCGAATTCCTGGCCTCAAGCACTCTTCCTGACTTGGCCTCTCAAAGTACTGGGATTACAGGTGTGAGGCACTGTGCCTAGCTTACACTTGTGTTGTTGTTGTTTTTTTTTTTAAATAAGGCCATGTTTAAGATTTGGGATTTTTAACAGTAGTTATCAACCTTTTTTGTGCTTTCCATAGCTGAAGGACAAAGCCATTGACGTAGTTCCTCCATCAGTAACATGGCTGGCTGCAGCAGGGGTTGTCAACTGAAGGAGTGTGTCTCCAAAAAGGTGCTTCAGAATCTGAGGCATGCATCGTTTATCACCTGCTAGATTTTAAAACTAGTTGATTCTGATATGATAACTTCCCCACGAAGATAAGGTCCTCCTCCCTCTACCACCCCCATAGTTGTAAATCACAGCTTTAGATGGTCAAACTCTTTCCTTTACTTTCTCCCCACATCCTTAGCATTTTTATAAATCATTGCAAATTCTCTTTAATAAACTTTAGCAAAATTATGGGACATTTTGTAAAATGAAAAACAGAAAGGGCTGGGCCTGGTGACTCATACCTGTAATCCCAGCACTTTGAGAGGCCAAGGTAGGTGGATTGCTTAAGCCCAGGAATTTGAGACAGTCTGAGCAGCATAGTGAAACCCTGTTGCTACAAAAAACTAAATGATTAGCTGTAGTACAGGTGCTCAGGAGGCTGAGGCTGAAGGACTGTCTGAGCTCAGGAGGTCAAGGCTGCCAAAGCTGTGATCATTGTGATCAGCAGGGGCAACAGAGTGAGATCCTGACTCAAAAAAAAAAAGAAAAGAAAAGGAAGAAAAAGGAAAGAGAGGAAGCCTAAAAGATTTTGTAATCCTGTGCTCATTCAGTGACATCAAGGCCCCGTTGGGCAACCTGTCTTGTGGATGACAGGGTTGGGAGTGTTTTCCACTATAGGCAGCATGTGACCAATTCCTGGCTGAAGAAACAGTGTACTTGCTAGTGGCCAGAAGGGGAAGGGAAGCTGCCTAACAGTTTAAAAGCCAGAATTACTCTGTCTTGTAGTAGAAATTAACATTCTTTTTATAGGAAAAAAAAACTTCTGAAGACTAAAACTGGGAGCATATAAAATATATGCAAGATATACTGGTTTAGAAGATGCTTTGAGAGTTGGTCCAGTGGATATTTTTAGAAGTTGTCTACATGGCCTTAACGAAATTTGTTTTTCTCCAGTGTTTGAATATGTTTTTAGTGATTTAAATTAACCAATTTACTCATATTTAGAGACAGGGTCTTGCTCTGTCACCCATTCTGGAATACTGTGGTACAATCATAGCTCACTGTGACTTTGAAGCATCCCAAGCAGCTAGGTCTCAGGCACGTACCATCACACACAGCTAATTTTTTTTTATTTTTGTAGAGACAGAGTCTTGCGATGTTGCCCAGGCTGGTCTTAAACTTCTGGCCTAAGCAGTCCTCCTGCCTTGACCTCCCAAAGTGCTGGAATTACAGGCATTAGTCACCTGCTCAGCCGTGTGTTTAGTCATGTTAAAAAGTTATCTTAATCCCTCTGAAGAGATGAAGGCTTTAATTACAGATGTTGTGCAAAGCTGATAATTGTTATTCAACTTTTTGATCAAGAAGCTTACATTTCAGTGGGATGTTATTTTCTGCAAAAAGTGTTCATGAGGTCTAACTTGTGCCCTGTAGGTGTTGGCTTGCTTACCTCTGGCCAGTGTGATGTGATTGTGGCCGGTGGTGTCGAATTAATGTCCGATGTTCCTATTCGTCATTCAAGGAAAATGAGGAAAATGATGCTTGATCTCAACAAGGCCAAGACTCTGGGCCAGCGACTATCTTTACTCTCTAAATTCAGATTGAATTTTCTATCACCTGAGGTAAGACTTGGGAACTTTGTGCAAATAAGATGTGTTTCCAGAGCATCCTGGTGCAGCGATTTAGAATGAGGCAGGTCAGCGTGGGCTCTGGTATGCTCTAATTGTTGTAGATTCGCTTATTTTCAGGGAGGGGCTAATTATTTGGTCAAGATGAAAAGTAAAGACAGTGGTTAGAAAGTCTGAATTTGTGAGCTCTTTTTAGAGATCCTTTTCTCTCCTTGCTCACAAAGAGTTTCCCTTGCCCTGATCTTGACTGATAAATGGTAAACAAATAGATTTTACCTTATCCATGTAACACAGAACAGTCCTAGGTGTCATATAATATCTGCTAACATGTGTGCCTTCCCCTCGGCTGTCTCCTTTCCCAGCTCCCTGCGGTGGCTGAGTTTTCCACCAGCGAGACGATGGGCCACTCTGCAGACCGACTGGCCGCTGCCTTTGCTGTTTCTCGACTGGAACAGGATGAATATGCACTGCGCTCTCACAGTCTGGCCAAGAAGGCACAGGATGAAGGACTCCTTTCTGACGTTGTACCCTTCAGTGTACCAGGTCAAATGGAATGCTTTATGATACCTCCTAGGGAATTCTGAATTACCCAAATTGCTCCTAAAACTCAAAAAAACCCAAGGAACTTTTCAATAAGTATGTTCGTCCTGTTTCCAAAATACTCAGCCTTTATTCTTATACATGGACTCAAGTTTCAATTTATGTTATAACAATAGGTAAACATTTAAAAATTTTTATAAGAGTCTCCTTTTAAGCTGGGCTCAGTGGCTCAGCCTGTAATCTCGCGCCTTGGGAGGCTGAGGTGAGTGTATTGCCTGAGCCCGTGGGTTCGAGACCCACCTGGGTAACTTGGCGAGACCGCATCTCTACAATGAATCAAAAATGAGCCGGGCGTGGTAGTGTGCGCCTGTAGTTCCAGCAACTTGGAAAGCTGAGGCGAAAGGATCGCCAGAGCCCAGCAGATTGAGCTTGCGGTGGCCGGGAGCGGCCACTGCACTCCAGTCTGGGCAACAGAGTGAGACTCCAACTCAAAAAAAAAAAATACAGTCTCCTTTTAGATCTTCCTGATATACAGAGGGTGCCAGCAAATATATACACATTTTAAGAAAGGAAAAAACTGTATTAAAATTGTAAGATGGACGCAAGTCACATTTGACTTCTGCAAGAGGTGCTCCAAGTGGTTACTATCAAAGTTCAGACACTTTTGAAAAATATTTCAAAAAGTAATACATAGATAACATCTCTTAAAATGTGTATACTTTTTTTGACACCCTGGTATTTTATATCTTACATACATGCCTATTTTTAAAATTTTTAAATTTCTGATTCATCTAACTTCTGCATAGAGTAGTCAAATACAAATGAATGTCTTAAGAAATTTTTTTTTATTAAACTAGATTATTTCTAACATGTCTTAAGAGTTTAGTTTGATGTTTGATAATATTTTGACAACACGAAAGGCTTTCTATTAAATAGATAAAGTTTTATTTCATTTGTTCTCATAATTTTTAAAGCATATTTCTCTGGGAAGATATATAATGCTTGTAGTTCCAGAGAGTTAAAAAGTTCTTGTTTTTATAGGAAAAGATACAATTACTAAAGATAATGGCATCCGTCCTTCCTCACTGGAACAGATGGCCAAACTAAAACCTGCGTTCATCAAGCCCTATGGCACAGTGACAGCTGCAAACTCTTCTTTCTTGGTAGCTATAATGCTATTTATGTTTAGTAGTGACTTTTATATTTTTGTACTCTCAGTAGAAAAGCCTAAAATAGATTTATGTGCGTGTGTTGTGAGTAGAGGCTTAAAAATATAGTTATTCATTATAAAGATAATGTTCAGATGGAATCATGAAAAAAATAGAGGGCTGGACATGATGGCTCACACCTGTAATCCCAGCACTTTGAAAGACCAAGGAGGGCAGATTGCTTGAGCCCAGGAATGCAAGACCAGCCTGGGCAATATAGCAAAACCTCATCTCTACAAAAAAAGTAAAAAAATTAGCCCGGTGTGGTGGTACATGCCTGTAGTCCCAACTACTCAGAATGCTGAGGTGGAAGGATTGCCTGATCCCAGGAAGTTGAGACTGTCATGAGCCGTGATTGTCTTGATCATACCACTGCATTCCAACCTAGGCAACAGAGTGAGACCCCCAACTCAAAAAAACCCCAAAAAATAGAATCATAATTTTAAGACCTTAGAAGTCATCTAATTCAGCTATCATTCTGCTACAAAAGCTGTTCTCTTTAAACACTTAACCAGTCAAACTTTATTGCCTCTGCTAGGCCCTGGAAAAGGAAAGAACAGATAATTGCAATGTAGTGAGAAAGTGCTGTGGTGACTGTAAACATAGGCTATCAGACAAATTAAATAGAGGGTCCCTAAACCAAACTGGGAGTAGTCAGAGAGGCTTCTCAGAAGAGATAACTCTTGGGAGCAAATATTGAAGTAAAACTAAAAGTCAATTCAAGAAATCTTTTCTAGGCAGAAGGAACAGCAAATGTAATATTGGGGTATTAAGAGCAAGGGTTTCTTTGGGGGAAGAGCTAGATTGGAGCACAGGATATGAACTGGGCAGTCCTAGAAGACTGGGAAGAGTAGGCAGAAAGAGTAACAGGATGCCTCTTCTAGCATCATGGAGTAAACCATCCTGTTTTTTGTTTTGTTTTGAGTCAGAGTCTTGCTCTGTTGCCCAGGCTGGAGAGCAGTGGCACGATCACAGCTCATTGCATTCTTGACCTCCTGGACTCAGACCATCCTTCCACCTCTTCCTCCCAAGTAACTGGGACTACTAGTGGGCATCACCATACCTGGCTGATTTTTTTTTTTTTTTTGTAGAAATGCTGTCTCTCTATGTTGCGCAGGCAGGTCTTGAACTCCTGACCTCAAGCAATCCTTCTGCCTCAGCCTCCCAAAGTGCTGGGATTATAGGCACGAGCTCCCAGCCTGTTTTGTTTTTGTTATAAGTTTTTTACTTACCTACATGTAGCTTCATGTTCTTTGCTTTTTTGTCTCCTCCTCAACTAAACATCCCTATTGATTCTGCTGCTGCTTGTAAGATGTGGTTTCTCTTCTCTTATTACCTTGGGTGTAGTGCTCTGGATATAGGCCAGGTAGTCAATGTTTCTTTTACAATATAACTCCCCTGCCCAGTCATAAAGTCTGGAAACAGGCAATGTTTGACATATTTGCCCATGGTCAATGACTAATGAATGCCTACTCTTGACGGGCTAGAGGAAGGGCACCTGGAATGATTCCAGCAGGAGGGGGCCCCACCCAGTTAAGCCTGAGTGGTGAAGCTGGTTCTTTTCCCCTTGGTTTGCTTGTTATGGAGTTTATAAGTAGAAGAAAATTACCTAGAAGTCATGGACAGGACGCAGCTGTCAAACAGCCTAGAAAATGTAAGAATAAATACGAAAGTCTCATATTTTGTGCCAAAAGCTAAAAACTTTGGCTTTAGTTTTTTATAAGTACAAATTTCTAAAGTTACTTGTTTTTTTTATCCATTTTGATCATTTTGATATTTTTGAACAGGTCTTATACTCCCAAATTGAGTCAATGTGTGTGTGTTTAAATTGTGGTTTAATGACTAATAACAACGAAGTAGGTGATGTTATATAGAATCACTGTATAATTATAGTGAGTTAGTAGATTCAGAAACAGGAAATAGTTGTAGGAAGACCTCCAGACAGGCTAAAGAATTTTAACATTGTTCTGGTTAACATTTCAGACTGACGGTGCATCTGCAATGCTGATTATGGCAGAGGAAAAAGCTCTGGCCATGGGTTATAAGCCGAAGGCATATCTGAGGTAAAGTAAATGTTCCAGTGAATTGCCTCTGATATTTATTTATTTGTTTGTTTGTTTGTTTACTTACTGAGTTGGAGTCTTACTCTGTTACCTGGGCTGGAATGCAGTAGCATGCTCACGGCCACTGCAGCCTCAATCTGCTGAACTCAGGCGATCTTTCCGCCTCAGCCTTCCAAGTAGCTGGAACTACAGGCGTGTGCCACCACGCCCGGCTAATTTTTCTTGATTTATTGTAGAGATGAGGTCTCGCCAGGTTGCCCAGGCTGGTCTTGAGCCTGTGGGCTCAGGCAGTCCTCTCACCTTGGCCTCCCAAAGTGCCCAGATTATAGGTGTGAGCCACCACATCCAGCCGTGCCTCTGATTGTTAAATTTTATTACTGGAGGTAACCTCTGTATTTTTTACCTAGGGACTTCATGTATGTGTCTCAGGATCCAAAAGATCAACTATTACTTGGGTAGGTAGCAGTTTATATCTTTGGGATGTAAGTATTTGATTACTCACATTTATCATACTGATTTGAGAGTATGTTAAGCCTTGAGTTCATAATTGATTTATGTGGTGTTTTTTTTTTTTTTTAAGTAATACTATTCCTTTATGTTGGCATATATTATTTGTATAGGTTTTGGATTATTTTCTGGTTTTTCCTATACCATTTACATATACATTTTTTTCCTATACATACGTGGGGGGGACCCAAAAATACTGGAATTTTTTTGGAAGGGCAGGCCTCTTGAGTACAGACTTACCCTGCTAGGTAAGTGTTCTAGGAACCCATTGGCAGCAGTGTACCAGCTAACATTGTTGTGAGAAGCTGCATTGGCTTAAGTGAATTTTTTGGGGGGGATTTCTTTTAGCACGTTTGCCCATTTCATGATGGGTGATTTACATGAACAACTTGCCCTCGCCGCACTGAGTGTTTTGCATTTTTTGACCAAAAATTGCATGACCCCTGTACCCTGCCCTCCCTATTAACCATATCTTGCCCTGAGCAACTTTTTTTTGTTTGCCTGGATGAAAAAGTTCTCAAAGGGAAATGTTTTCCCATGTGTAAGAGGTGAAACAAAGAATGGCAGAAGCACCAAAAGACATAAAAAAAAAAATGGATGAGTCAAAAACTGTTTTGAGCTGTTGAAAAAGTGTCTTGATAGGTGTGTTGCATCAAATGGAGAGACTTTGAAGATGACTGAAGATTAAACATGTAAAAATAAATACACAATTTTTTATAAATAAATTCCAGGATTTTTTTTTTCATCCTCCCATTTATACAGCTTTGCCGTCTTTTTTCCTTCAGATGTCACAAACATTTTTTCATATTGCTATATACTCTGCTACATAATCTCCAGAATAATTTTTTATGAAAGCCTCCCAGTATTTAGAGTCTCTCCCTTTCTCTCACAAGGCTTTAGCCTCACTGGCCTCCATTATGACCTTCAACCCAGTCTAGCCCTTTCCCATGCCTACCCCTTTGAACTGTGTCCTTCTTTTAGCTCTACATGTTATGAACTTGCCCTTATCCTTCATTGTTTGCTTGTTTATTATCTGTTTCCCCAGCTCCATAATATAAGTTTAATAAGGGCAGAGGGCATGTCTGCCAGCTCACTATTGCATCATAAACATTTAATCAATATTTGTATAGTACAATCAATGAATAAGTGAATGACATTACAGAATCTGTGTAAAACTCAGTATAGTAAATATGAAGGAACTCCTAGCTTAAAAATTAAATTTAATATACTACTTGTTTTTTCTTTTCAGACCAACATATGCTACTCCAAAAGTCCTAGAAAAGGCAGGATTAACCATGAATGATATTGATGCTTTTGAATTTCACGAAGCTTTCTCAGTAAGTCATTTGAAGGACACATATAAAAGGACTATAGTTATAAAAAATGTAGTCCATGTTTGTGGGAGAGAGCAAGGCATGGTTTATAATGTGAGTGAGACAGAAGTGGAACTTTCTGTTTTAAGTACTGAATTACATTGCTGGGAGAAGCAGGGGAGGAATCATGGGCCACACACACGGTGCTGGAAAACTTACCTTTTGAGGTGTCTCTTAGGGGTCCTTCAAAAGGACCAAATTGTTTCTTTAGAAAATTTTCTCTGAATACTGATTTAAAGGTTTAATCAACTTTAAAGTTACACAAACCCATGCCTAAAAGAAAGCTTAGAGGGGACATTAATAACAAAGTCCTCATTGAATTATTTTTCCTTCTAGGGTCAGATTTTGGCTAATTTTAAAGCCATGGATTCTGATTGGTTTGCGCAAAACCACATGGGTAGAAAAACCAAGGTAAGTTTCTGATTTAAAAATATACTTGAATTTCCAAGGTACATTAATATTTGGAGCTTGGTTACCTGCTAATAAGAGTATGAAGGAGATAGCCTCTCCTTCTTTTGAAGAATTTTGTGTTTTATTAAATATATATCTATATATATCTATATATATCTATATATATAGATATATATAGTTTTTTTTTTTTTGAGTCGGAATCTCACTCCATCGCCCAGGCTGGAGTGCAGTGGCACGCTCACGGCTACCGCAGTGTCAACCTGCTGGGCTCAGGTGATCCTTCCACCTTAGCCTTTCAAGTAGTCAGAACTACAGGCACATGCTACCATGCCCAGCTAGTTTTTTGATTTGTTGTAGAGATGAGGTCTTGCCAAGTTGCTCAGGCTGTTCTCGAATGTGTGGGCTTAAGCAATCCCCTCACCTCGGCCTATCAAAGTGCTGAGATTACAGGCTTGAGCCACTGCTCCCATCCATGTTTATTTCTTAGTTTAAAAATAGTTCCTGGAGGCTGAACATGGTAGCTCACCCCAGTACTTTGGGAGGTCGAGGAGGGAGAATCACTTGGGGCCAAGGAGTTTAAGACCAGCCTGGGCAACATAGTGAGACCCTGTCTCTATTTAAACTAAATAAATAAGTAAAAATAGTTCCTGGAAATTCTTCAGCAAAAAATGAAAGTAATTTTTAAGTTGGAGTCTTATTCTGTAAGGCTACAGTACAGTGGCACAGTGATGGCTCTTGCGGCTTTGATCTGCTAGGCTCAGGTGATCTTCCGTCTCAGCCTTCCAGATAGCTGGAACTACAGGTGTGTACACCTGTAGCCCAGTTAATTTTTTTAAATTTCTTGTAGAGATGAGGTCTCTCCAAGTTGCCCAGGCTGGTCTCAAATTCCTGGGCTCAGGCAGTCCTTTTGCCTTTACCTCCCAAAGTGCTGGGATTACAGGCATGAGTCATCATGCCCAGCAAAAGTAAATTTTATGTTGTCTTTTGTTCCTCCCAATCTGACATTAGGTGAAAAATAAATGGCTTTTATATTGACCTAGACTTACTTTCTTTTGCAATAAAATGATTTGTGGTAGCCGGGCTCAGTGGCTCAGCCTGTAATCCCGCACCCTTGGGAGGCTGAGGTGAGTGGATTACCTGAGCCCGCGGGTTTCGAGACCTGTCTGGGCAACTTGACGAGACCTCATCTCTACGATAAATCAAAAAATTAGCTGGGTGTGGCAGCGCGCGCCTGTAGTTCCAGCTACTGGAAGACTGAGGTGGAAGGATCGCCGAAGCCCAGCAGGTCAAGGCTGCGGTGGCCGGGAGCTGCCACTGCACTCCAGTCTGGGCAACAGAGTGAGACTCCAACTCAAAATAAATAAATAAATAAATAATTTGTGGTATGTCTCATTATTTCCCTCTATTTCTATTACTTCCTATCAGTAGGAGCCTGGCTTGATTCTCATCTTAAGTAAATCTGCCCTTTCTATTTTGTGTTTTTTTTTTTTAATGGGACCTAGGTTGGATTGCCTCCCTTGGAGAAATTCAATAACTGGGGTGGATCGCTGTCCCTTGGACACCCGTTTGGAGCCACTGGCTGCCGGTTGGTCATGGCAGCTGCCAACAGATTACGGAAGGAAGGAGGCCAGTATGGCTTAGTGGCTGCCTGTGCAGCTGGAGGACAGGTACGTCACAGCGGCCTCTGGAAACCTCCAGAGCCCCTTTCTTGGGAACAAAACAGGCTTATGACTAGAATGTTTGATTTAGTTTAGTTTGAAACCTCCTTAAAGCACTATTTCTGATGACATGGGGGATACTGAGAAGGGAGATAACTTCCTTTCTGATAATACTTTGGAAGGAAGATGGTATTTAAATCCAAGCTTTTTTAAACAGAAAGTTTATAATGTTTATGAAATTAACATATACTCACTATGAAAACTATGGAAAATACAAAAAGCATATAGAAAAAATAGAATAATCTATAATCTCCTCATCAGACATTATCGTTATTAACATCTTGCTATATTGTCTTCTTTAATAATAAACTTTTGTTTAGTCACCATGAGACCTTATGTATACATTCTTTCTAGAGAGCTGGATTGTGCCTTAATTGGAGGATTAATTTACTTCTGGATAACCTACTGCTGTTCCGCTAGCGGAAGTTACGTCTTTCTGACAGACGTTTTCCTCTCCCTCACTTGCATTGCAGACCCAGCCTCTCACCTGCTATGGCATTTCACTCTGGGAATAAAATCCAAAAGAAAACTAGTTGTTGTTCACCCTAATGTGAACAGGTTTTCTTTCCCCCAGATTATGGGAACTTTCTGTTACTGAGCATGATGAATAAACAAGATATTTGAAAGCATAAACATCTCGCATTTAAAAGCCTTTACTTGTGGCTTTTCCTCAGAGACATTGCAGAAATAGGGGACCAGTTATTTACAGGTTAGAACATTTTGGACTTCATGATTAGAAATGCTTTTTAATCTGTGTAATTTCATCTGCAGAAAACCTTGGTCAGGTAGTACGAGAGTTATTCCCCTGTCTCTTTGTGCCAGGCTTCAACTAGGGAGGTGACTTATACTCATTTGTCTGAGCACTGTGTGGAATCCTCATAGGGTGATGTCTTTTGATTTAAGTATGTGTTCCCTAACTCTTCATCCAACACAGAGAGTGTAAATAACACAATATGAGATGCTTTTATGGATGAACAAAGAATAATACTCAGTACCCTTCTTCTAGAAGTTTATAGTATAGTGAGGGGGGTAGATAGGATGCATCTGAGAAACTAGATTCAACTTGGCACTGTTTCACCGAGAACCAAGCAAGCGGTACTGACATGATTGGGAAGTCAGAGGACAAATCCATCGTCGTGAATCTGGAGCAAGCTTTCTCAATTTGGCACTGACCTTTTGGGCTAGATAATTCTTTGTTGTGGACTTCTGCGCTGTGTTGTGGGATGCTTACCACAGCCTTAACCCACTAGATAGCAGTAGCAGCAAACTCCTCCTCACCCCGACCCCATGTACACACAGTGGGAACAAACAATCTCCAGACATTCTGAATGTCCTCTGGGGAGAGGAGGGGACTAAATCACCCCTAGTTGAGAACTACTGATCTAGAACAATAAAAAACACAGAGCATGAAAACAGTGCACTTTAAATAAAGCTACAGAGGCATATTCCACCTTATTATGAGTCCTTCCAGGATGACCCCCAAGTCAGACCTTCCCATCCTGACTCTTTTTTTGTCTGCTTGTGCCTTTTAATAGTACTTAACAGTTATTTTGAACTACAGCATATACTAGATTGAGGATAGAGACCATGCAGCAAATCTTTACTTATTTATTTTCCTTAAACAGGATCTCACTCTGTTGCCCAGACTGGAGTGCAGTGGCATGATCATACCTCACTGTAACCTTAAACTCCTGGGCTCAAATGATCCTTCTGTCTCAGTCTCCAAGTAGCTGAGATTATAGGCACATGCCTCCATATCTGGCTAATATTTTAGTTTAGTTTAGTTTAGTTTTTTTTGGCCAGGCATGGTGGCTCACGCCTGTAATTCCAACATTTGGGGAGGCTGAGGCGGGAGAATTACTTGAGCCCAGGAGTTCAAGACCAGCCTAGGCAACATAGCAAGACCTTGTTTCTACAAAAAATTAATGAGACATGATGGCACGTGCCTGTAGTCCTAGCTACTCAGGAGGCTGAAGTAGAAGGATTGCCTGAGCACAGGAGGTCGAGGCTGCAGTGAACCATGATCATGCCATTGTATTCCAGCCTGGATGACAGTGAGATTCTGACTCTAAAAATAAAATAAAATATTTTTGTATTTTTTGTAGAGACAAGATCTTGCTATATTGCCCAGACTGGTCTCAAACTTCTGGGCTTAGGTAATCCTTCCACCTCAGCCTCTGAAAGTGCTGGGATTACAAGCATAAGCCACCACACCTGGTACCTTGTAGAAAATCTTTAAATTATACGGTATTCAATTTGGTGCCTTACAAATAATAGTTTTTTAATAAGTATTTGTGGGGATTGAATTGAACCCAGAAGCAGGGAGATTAGTTAGGCTATTCACTGGTTTAATGGCAGTTTAGAGGTTAAAATGAGTGTGATTACCAGACAGAATAGAGACTCATAAAATTGTAAATTTCTTTCTTTCTTTCTTTCTTTTTTTGAGTTGGAGTCTCATTCTGTTGCCCAGACTGGAGTGCAGTGGCACACACCTGGCCACCACAGCTTCCACCTGCTGGGCTCCAGCAATCCTTCTGCCTCAGCCTTCCAAGTAGCTGGAACTACAGGCATATGCTACCACACC
This sequence comes from Carlito syrichta, assembly GCF_000164805.1. NCBI lineage: Eukaryota > Metazoa > Chordata > Mammalia > Primates > Tarsiidae > Carlito > Carlito syrichta. The sequence continues at coordinate 508,623 of NW_007052065.1, read as the reverse complement.
TGGCTAATTTTTGACTTATTGTAGAGAAGAGGTCTCGCCAAGTTGCCCATGTGGGTCTCGAACCCACGGGCTCAGGCAATCTGCTGCCTCGGCCTCCCAAAGTGCTGGGATTACAGGCTGAGCCAACGAACCCGGCCAAAATTGTAAATTTCTATGCTAGGTTTGTACTAAGGACATGACTAGTGCATTATACTGTGCAGAGTACTAGAGAAGAGATCTGTACTTCTTCCCCCTGTGGTCACTTAGATCATCTCCTTTACCTGTATAGAATAGCAGAGAAGGGATAAACCCAGACTTTGGTACCATCTAGACCTGGTTTCAAATCCTGGCCCTGTTACTAATAACTTTGTGATTTGGGTGAGTCACTTAACCTTTCAAAGCCTCAGTTTTCTCATCTAGATGTTTTCTTTTATTGGCATTCATTGTATCATGTTTATTTTTGTATAGCTAAAAAAAAGCCCCTGTGATTTCTCATTTTATTTATTTGTTTGTTTGTTTTTTGAGTAGGAGTCTCACTCTGTTGCCCAGGCTGGAGTGCAGTGGCATGCTCACGACCACCACAGCCTCAATATGCTGGGCTCAGGTGATCCTTCTACCTCAATCTTCCAAGTAACTGAAACCACAGGCATGTGCCACCATGCCCAACTAATTTTTGAATTTATTTTAGAGACGAGGTTTCGCCAAGTTTCCCTGACTGGTCTCAAACCCCTGGGCTCAGGCAATCCTCTCTCCTTTGCCTCCCAAAGTGCTGGGATTACAGTGTGAACCGCTGCACCCAGCTGATTTCTCATTTTAATAGCAACTATTTTTAGAGCATTTATTAGGAATTAGACTCTGTACTAGACAGGGTCTGATGCATAAATGTATACATGTATATGGGTGTGTATATAAATATACATGTGTGTTTGTGTATGTATATATATGTACACACACATATAGTGTGCTAATTTATTTAATGGTCGCAAAAATTCTAAGAAGTAGACACCGAGGTAGAAGGATCACCTGAGCCCAGCATATTGAGGCTGCGGTGGCCGTGAGCATGCCCCATTTTATAGAGGAAATTCAGATTCAGAATGGCCACAAGCTTTCCAAGATCACACAATGATTGAGAGAGCAGAGACAGGATCAAATTCCAAAGTCTGCTTTTCCCATGGTTTTCTGTGCCTGTACACTGGCAGGATTCATCATCATTCATTGCTCTAACTAAGCTTTTTCTTTCCTTTACAGGGCCATGCTATGATAGTGGAAGCTTATCCAAAATAATTGCTGCAGAAGAGGTGACCTGAAGTTTTTGTGCAACACTCACACTAGGCAATGCCATTTCAATGCATTACTAAATGACAACTATCGTTCCTAGCTCCTCTTAGGAAAACAATACTTGTGGCCTTCTGTTAAATACTTTGCAACTAAGCCTTGCCAGTGTTCTGAGCTTCTCAATAACTACAGCTTATTTTTCTTTCAGGGATTTCTAAGCCACCAGAATCTCACACAGATATGTGTAAACAGTTGTTTTTGGTGTCTGTTGTCATTAAAGACTAAATGAGTGGTTGCAATTGGGAAAGTGGTTGACTGAGATTTGGAGTTATCTTTGTGACATTTGCAAATTATACTTGTCCCTGTCTGTGTCTTAAAGATAAGTGTTTTCTATAAAATACAAACCAATGTGCCTACATTAACTTAATTATGGAAAAAATGATTCAGAATCTAAACATGACTGAAAACGTATAATAAAAGTTAAATACATAAATCCCATGATGGTCAACATTAATAAAGTAGAGAAGGATTGGGGAATTGTTTGCTTTATTATTACTTTTTTTTTTTAATGAGGAGGAGTGGGTGGTTCTCTTGCCTTAGGGGCAGATTTTGTCCTGTAGTACTTATTTGTAACTTCTAACAATTTTGGTCAACAATGAGGCTGCATAGAATAACACCTATTGTTTTTCCATTGCTGGATTGAAGTAAATTTATTTCACTGCTTGGAGGTGCATCTGTTAGTCTGAATGTAAATAAAAAGAAAAGAAATTTTTTTCTTTTGATCAATGACTATAAATCCTCTCAGATTTTTGACAACTACATTGCACTCAATAACACATGTGCTAGTGCTTTGAAGAAGCAAAGGGCTCAATTGTGACCATTTGTATCAATGTTGCTTAGGTTTATGAAATGTATTGACAATCAGAATCACACAGATTCTGGGAGATTGGACAAGGGACCTAGTGCTAACCTCTTAAAAGGATATTTGAAAGTTCCAACATCATTTCCCCATGATTTCCTTGGTAATTTCAATATAATGTGAGTTTTTAATACTGAAAACTATTATATTTACATACATACCACAAAATCAGCTCTAAATAAGTTAAATATAAAAGGTAATAAACTTTATGTCGAGTGTGGTAGCTCACACCTGTAATCCCAGCACCTTTGGAGGCCAAAATGGAAGGATTGCTTGAGCCCAGAAGTTTGAGACCAACCTGGGCAACATAGTGAGAACTTGTCTCTACAAAAAAAAACAAAAAAACAAACGTGGTGTGTGCATGTGTAGTTCCAGCTACTTGGGAGGCTGAGGTGGAAAGATCATCTGAACCCAGGAGGTTGAGGCTATAGTGAGCTGTTATCATGCCACTGCACTCCATGGCAACAGAGTGAGATCCAGACTCAAAAATAAATAAAAGATAATAAACTTTAAATTTTAGGAAAAACATACCACTGTGACCCTTGCTTAAATAGAGTTTTTTTGAAGAAAACATTTAAAGTGCTAATCACAAAAGTTCTATAAATTTGCCTATGTTGAAATAAGAACTTTTGTTCTTCATATGATAAGAGTAGTAGAGAGGCAAGCTACTTACAAGTGGGACAAGGATATTTGTAGTAGATACGTCTTACAAACTAGAATATATAAAGAATTCCTACAAATCTATAAGAATAAGTCAACCCAGTATTAAAATGGGCAAAAGATGTTTATGGACATTTTTAGGAAATACACAAATGGTGAATAAACATGAAAAGATGCTCAGTAGCAATCAGGAAAAAACAAATTAAGATCATATGAGATACTATTTTATACCCACCAGACTGGAAAAATTAACAAGCCTGAGAATACCAGTGTTGGTGAGGATGTGGAACAAAAGGAACTTGATTCACTGCTGGTGAGAATGCAGATTTATACAACCACTTTGGAAAATGGTCTGGCATTATCTTGCACATCTGAATATAGCACAAGCTTTATGATCCAGCATTTCTACTCTTAGGAATACGAAAGAAACTTGCACATGAGACCAGGAAACATGTATAAGCCTGTTCATAGCAGTACTGCTCCTAACAGAAAAATGTTGGAAAAACCCGTATTTTTTGACAAAGTTTCAAAAACAAGCAAAACTAAGAAGAATTGCTCCTAACAGAAAAATGTTGTAGATAACTCGTGTTTACTGACAAGAAAGTTTCAAAAACATATATATCTAAGTAATTTCTAGGATGCCTACAGCCAGGGTAAAACTATTTTCTAAAACAAGGGGGGAAAAGAGACAAATCTTCCTTATTAAAGAATTCCAAATAATTTTTGTTGACACTACCTTACTGGGAGGAAGAGCATACTCCTCCCCCTCGAGTGTGGACTAGATGTAGTGTCTTGACCACAGTGAATAGAGAAAAAGGAAAGGGGAAAAGGCAACCTTACAGTGGTCATGGTTAACATGGTCATTGTTGTCATAGATAGCACATACCTCTTGATACAATGTAATCAAAGGCACACTTCACCTCTGGTATTTCTAAAAACCCATAACCCAGTTGAACCATGAGAAAAGCATCAGGCAAACTAACATGAAGGAACATTCTACAAAACACTTGATCAGTACTCAAAACTTGAAACTAAAAAAGAAATACTGAGAAAACATCACAGACCACTTAGGAGACATGAAAACTAAATGTGATATATTCTAGATTGGATTCTGAAACAGATAAAGGACATTAATGAAAAAACTGAAATCAAAATAAAGTTTGAAGTTTAGTTAGTAATTTTGAAAAAGCCCAGAAATAAACCCCCATATGTATGGCCAAATGATTTTGACAAAGATATCAAGACCACTCAATGGGCAAAGAAGAGTCCTTTCAACAAATGGTATTAGGAAAATTGGATATCCATGTGCAAAAAAAAAAAATGAAGTTGGATCCTTACCCTATACCATATACAAAAATTAACTCAAAATGGATCAAAAACCTCAATGTAAAAGCTAAAACTATAAAACTCGGAGGAAAAAATAGGGGAAAGCACATGACATTGGATTTGGCAATGTTTATTGGATATGACACCAAAAGCATAAGCAACAACAAAAAAAGTAGATTATATTAGACTTCATCAAAGTTAAAAACTTATCTGCATCAAAGAACACAATTAACAGAGCAAAAAGTAACCTATGGAATGGAAGAAAATATTTGTAAAATATATGATAAGAGGTTAATTTTCAAAATATATAAAAAACCACAATTCACACTCAGAAAAAAAAAAAATCCCACTGGAAAAGGGACAAAGAATTTGAATATCTTTATCTCCAAAAAAAAAAAAAAAATGACCAATAAACATATGAAAAACATATTCAACACCATTAATCATTAAGGACATGCAAATCGAACTACAATGAGAGACCACTTCCCATCAATTAGGATGGCTGCTATCAAAAGAAGCGTTGGTGAGGAGAAACGGAAACTCATTTGTGTTGTTTGTAGGCGTGTATGATGGTGTGGCTACTACAGAAAATAACATGGCAATTCCTCAAAACATTAACCATGGAATTACCATACGAGCCAGCAGTTTCACTTCTGGGTATATACCCAAAGAATTGAAATCAGGATCTTGGAGAACTGCGTGTGTACCCATGTTCATAGCAGCATTATTTACAGTAGCCAAAAGGTGGAAGCAACTCAAATGTCCATTCAAGGATAAATGGATAGACAAAATGGGCTATATACATACAATGAAATATTATGCAGCCTTCAAAAAGAAGTCAATTCTATGACATGCTACAACATGGATGGACCTTGAAGACACCACTCTAAGTGATATAAGTCAGTCACAAAAGAACAAATACTGTGTGATTCCACTCGTACGAGTTACCTAGGAGAGTCAAATTCAGAGAGAGAGAAAGTACAATGGTGATTGCCAGGGGCATGAGGGGGAGGATATATGGGAGTTGTTTCATGGATTCAGAGTTTTAGTTCTGAAAGAGAAAAAGAGTTCTGGAGATTGAACAACAAAGTGAATGTACTTTACTGAACTGTAAACTTAAAGGTGGTTAAAATGATCAGTTTTCTGTCACCCATATTTTGCCACAATTTTGAAATGTAGAAAAAGGTGGGGGAAGATATATTCAGGAGTTTCAGACATATTCACTCCTCTGAGTGAGGGCATTGTCACTGGACAGGAGGAGCACATAGCTAGCTTTAGTAGTGCCGCTCAAGTCTCAGTTCTGAGGTTGTGTCGTTAGGTCCACCCAACTTTACATATGTTATACGTTAAACATTCTATACATGCAAGAGACAGCCATATTATTTCATTAGCATGACTGCTACAAAAGATCATCTTTGGCTATAGTGGTTTGTCATGTCTCCATCTTGTGTAGTCTTTGTTCTTAGACATCTTAAACTGGGTATGCGATTCTTTTTTTTTTTGGAGTCGGGATCTGACTCTGTCACCCAGGCTTTAGCTTGATCACGACAGTCACGGCTCATGGCAGCCTTGACCAGCCGGGCTCAGGCAATTCCTCCACCTCAGCATCCCAAGTAGTTGGAACTACAGGCACCCATCACCATGCCCTGCTAATTTTTTTATATTAATAGAGACAAGTTTTTGCTATGTTGCCCAGACTGGGCTCAAACTCCTGGGCTCAAGCAATCTACCCATCTTGGCCTCCCGAAGTGCTGGGATTACAGGCATGAGCCACCATGCCCTGCCTGGTTATGTAGTTCTTAAAGATCCCAACTTAAGCGTCATTCTTTCCACATAAAACTTTTTTTTGATTTGGAGTCTCACTCTGTCACCCAATCTGGAGTGCAGTGGCATGCTCATGGCCACTGCAGCCTCAACCTGCTGAGCTCAGGTGATCCTTCTGCCTCTGCCATCCAAGTAGCTGGAACCACAGATGCATCCCACCACGCCTGGCTATTTTTTTTAAATTTTGATTTATTGTAGAGAGAGGTTTTGCCGAGTTGTCCAGGTTATTCTCAAGTCCGTAGGCTCAGGCAATCCTCTCGCCTCCACCTCCAAAAGTGCTGAGATTACAGGCATGAGCCACCGCACCCGGCTCATGTAAAACTTTAATTAGATGTTCTGCTCTACCACATAACCATTTGGGAGTGGAGCCTTTGATTCACCTTCATGTTCTCTATTTCGGACTTCAAAAAGTTTGTCCCTTCTCCCAGCTGTGTGCTTCTGATGGTCTCTGATTCTGACTAAAAGTTCGTGTTCTTCCTATGGTCTATAGAGTTAGTTCGTTTGTTCTACTGAGTGTCTTTTAGGACTCGGGTACTGTTCTATTAATAGATGCTGAGGCTGCAGCAACTAGGAAAGCAGACAAAAATTCCTGCCGTCTTTGCTTCCCTCATTCCAGAAAAAAGAATCCCAATTCTTCTTGGCCTATCTTTCCCTCCTAGCCTTTCTTAATTGTGTTTATTTTCTCCAAGCCTCTAAAATTCTGACCTTTCTCAAGGAATGAAAAGCAGAAACACATGTTTACATTTTTAAATATACAAAATATCCTGGGGAACCTTTTCAAAATCATTTAATATTTTTAATGATATAAAAACACATGCTCATTGCAGTTATGCAGGATGAATAAGTCCAGAGATCTAACGTACAATGTGAGGACTATAGCTAATGATATTGTATTGTGTGCTGGAAATTTGCTGAGAGAGTAGATTTTGTGTGCTCTTATCACACACACACCAACGCGCGCGCGCGCACACACACACACACACACACACACACACACAGTATCTGTGAGATGATGGATATATTAATCAGCTTGATTTGACTAATCAGTTCATTGTGTGTGTGTGTGTGTGTGTGTGTGTGTGTGTGTGTGTATAAACATAAATACATATAATACAGATGTTCATTGTTAAAAACATTCGAGCAATATAGAATAGAAAGAAAATGGGCCAAGTGTGGTGGCTCACACCTGGAATCCCAGGAGGCCAAGGTCGGAGGATCATTTGAAGCCAGGAGTTTGAGACCAGCCTGGGCAACATGGTGAGGTCTCATCTCTACAAAAAGTTTTGAAATGAGCTGGGCATAGTGGTGTGCACCTGTAGTCCCAGCTACTGGGGAGGCTGAGGTGGAAGGATCACCTGAGTGCAGGAGTTGGAGGCTGCAGTGAGTTATGATCGAACCACTGCTCTCCATGCTGGGTGACAGAGCAAAAAATAAAAAAAATTTAAAAAGTGAAAGAAGGCCGGATGTGGTGGCTTAAGCCTGTAATCCCGGCACTTTGGGGAGGCCAAGATGAGGGGATTGCTGAGCCCACGGGTTCAAGAACAGTCTGGGCAACTTGGTGAGACTTCATCTTTACAATAAAAAAAATTGGCTGGGCATGGTAGTATGCACCTGTAGTTCCAGCTATTTGCAAGACTGAGGCGGAAGGACTGTCTGAGGTCAGGAGGTTGACGCTGGGTGGCTGTAAGCATGCCACTGCACTCCAGCCTCGGTGACAGAGTGAGAATCCAACTAAAAAAAAAAAAAGTGAAAGAAAATGAAAATCAATCAGAGATGCCACTAATAACATTTTGATGTCTTTCCTTTTCAATATGCTCGTATTTGTATAGACATATGGACCCAAACTGTATTATAGTGCTCTTTTTTTTTTTTTTT
>NW_007052065.1:486208-500742 GCF_000164805.1 Carlito syrichta | reverse complement strand
TGGGCTCCGGCGATCCTTCCGCCTCAGCTTTCCAAGTAGCTGGAACTACAGGTGCGCGCTACCACGCCTGGCTAATTTTTTTGATTTATTGTAGAGATGAGTTCTCGCCAAGTTGCCCAGGCATGGGATTACAGGCTGAGCCACCAAGCCCGGCTAATTTTTAAAATGAGACTGTACACACTCATGAAGAGAAAGTGAAACAGAAGGGAATTGAGACTCACCCATGCTGCCGGGCACAGCCTCACTGTCTCCGTTGCCTCCTGCTTCCTGCCTCTTGCAGAGGCAGGAGTGAGTGTGAGCCACAGAAACACCACGATGGTCCTGGTGAGTTGGGGTCTTCTCTTCAAAACATGATGAATACATTGACAGAAACATTTGGGCCAGATTATGCACAGTTAAAATATACATGCAAGTCATTAAGTGAAGGTATGGTGTTTATAAGAAAAATGTCTTCAGCGGCACGTGGTGGTATCTCCATTTTTATTTTAACAGAAAATGTCCCCATCCCATTGTATTAAAAAACCCACTAATTGCATAATAACAAAGACTGATTCATCCAGTGTTTTGCATTTATCTAGTTTAAAAATGTCTCCGAATCCTGTGCTGTTCCTCTTGTGCGTTCCATTAGTTAGTTAAAGGACATCTTGGTGTCCTTTAAAAGGTTTTCTTATGTCTATTTTCTCTGTGTCTAGCCTTATCTCGATCCTGCCACCTTTAAATATCAATATTTGTCATCCTTTCCTTAATTCTTGTCAGTCAGTAGTATCTTTCCCTGTACTTAAAATTTTTATAACCCCTTCTTACAAATGTGCTCATATCAGTGCCTCCTTGCATACATGGATACATCTATAAAACTTACATTTTATTTTGTTTTTTTTAAAGATTAAAGAAAGAAGGGCCAATTAACTTCATCTTTTTCAAAACTTGAAAAGAAGCAAATCAAATTCTGTCCTTCATCTCGAATGTTTAGAAGATCACGAGTTCCTGTCAATTAAGTTGTTCTGACTTCATAACTGTTAAAAAAAGAAATAATTAGAATAGAAATCACCAAATAGTTAAATTAAAACCATTTTAATCAAATACATCCAACACATGTACTATAGATTAGTTAAAAATTGGTTGAGACAGTTTACTAGTAATTATTCTGAACTTTAATATGTTTTTCCTCCTTCCCTCTCTTCCTTCCTTCCTTTCCTCTTTTCTTTTTTTCAGTTAGGGTCTCACTCTGTCATCCAGGCTGCAGTGCAGTGGCACGATCATGGCTCACCACAGCCTCAACCTCCTGGACTCCTGGGAGGCAATCCTCCCACCTCAGCCTCCTGAGTATCTGGGACTACAGGCACACCATACACCCAGCTAGTTTTTGCTTTATTTTAATTTTATTTATTTATTTTATTTTTGTGTAGAGATAAGGTTTTGCCTAGGCTGGTCTCAAACTCCTGGGCTCAAGCAATCCTCCCACCTTAGCCTCCCAAAGTGCTGGGATTACAGGCATGAGCCACTGTACCCGGCCTGTTGATTATTTCTAGAGCAAAAGCAAACTGGCTTTAGCTAGTTTTTCCTGCTATTCTTGCTTGGATACTTTAGGAATGAGGGCAGATGAGCTGCAAGAGAAATGAGTGTGACTAATGAAAATATAAGCCTGTCTTTCCCAAGAGCTGAGCTCTGGGAGGGGGCCAAGGGTTCAGAGAATTGGACCAGGGCCCGTCTGGCAGATTCAAGCACATGACCTCAACTTCCTTGCAGGAGCATGGATCTGTGTGTGGTTCACTCTGTCTTCCCTGTGAAAGAGCTTGCCATAAAGCATGGACTGGTGAGAGGAGACCTTGCCCAAGCTCTGCAGGCTGCCCTTCCTGCAGACACCAAGCAATGGCAATTCCTTCAAGGCAAGCGTGGCAGTGTGAAAAGGAACATTCAGAGTGAACCAAGTCAAAGATTGTTGGTGGGGAAACTCTCCTCAGCTTTCTTGGAAAGCGAGAGAAGTGCCATACCTTCAGCTCTCTGAGGCCTCCACTCTCCCCAGCCCATCTAGAAATGGCTACTCTGGAAAAGTCTGTTTCCCACTGTGGACTGGGCTGGACCTGTGAAGAGGAACCTTCTGTCAAGACCTTTGTAAGGAGGCCCTTTGCTACACCCTTCTCCACTCCACACTACTCACGCTGCTCTTGAGAAAGCTTGATTCTCACCTGACAGGTTCACTTCCTCCTTTGCTGTGTTCCAAGACATAGCTTTCATTTGTGGCCTAGGAAGGGGTAGGAAGGCCAAAGGCAAGGCGATTACTATTATAGTCAACTCTCCTTTGGAGAGGATGTATCTATTTTTACTTTTTCACGTGCACTCCTGACTGGGTTGCAGGAACCCTAGGAACTTTGCCATCAGCTATAGTAACCTCCATAAGTAGCAATCCCACATTTTCCCTTCAAACGTTAAATGGAGGTAGATTTTTTAGATTGGGAAACCAGGTATAAGAGAGCCCCCAGGAGTCCAGGTCATAACCAGGAACCCAGGAATCTGACTGCTCTGACCAAGCTGCTCCCTCCATTGGTGGAGAGCTTGAACTTGAAACCTGCTCATTCTAAAAAACAACCCAAATCTTCTTTCAGCTTCTAGCTGTGCCTATGTCCCTTGGGGAAGGCTGTGGAAAGCTGTGGAACACCTTCTGACCTGCTGTCTGGGAGAGAACTGAAGATTTGAAGACAGTAACTCACCAGGGAGATGGTGGAGTTGGGAGCATGGGTGCGGCAGAAGCGTTTGCCCAGAGCCTCTTGGATCTGTAAGAGAGGTGAATGACAGGTTTATGCCAGCCCAGTCTCAGCCGTCGGGCTGCAGGTCAGGCAGGAGGTTAGGTGGGCTGACTCACCTTCTTGTCCATAAGGCAACCAAACAGTAAAATGAAGACACCCTGAGAGGAGGGACATGGGCATTAGCTTGTCAAGGAGGAAAGGTTCTATCCAAATCAAATCGCTTCCTCTTCCTTCAGCTTCTGTCCTCCCGTCTAATGCCCATCTTGGTTTTTCTGTACACTAGCGCCACTGGGTACCTAAGCTCCATTTCAAGTGTGTCATTTTTTTTTTTTGAGTTGGAGTCTCACTCCATCGCCCAGGCTGGAGTGCAGTGACACGCTTATGGTCACCCCAGCGTTGACCTTCTGGGCCCCGGCGATCCTTCTGCCTCAGCCTTCCAAGTAGCTGGAACTACAGGTGCATGCTACCATGCCTGGCTATCAAGTGTGTCATTTTTTAATTATAGAGATGTGAAGTACAAATGAGGGTCAACTACATAAGTAAGCTACATGCAGGTGAAGTTTGGGCTTCTAACTGGCCCTCACTCCCCCTGGTAGGTAGAACAGGTACCCTTTGTGTTATCACGTGCTCTCACCTTCCTCCCTTCCTCCCTCCTCTGGCAGTACCCGGCAACTGCCATCCCCGCTTTGTGCTAATATGACTAGTGTTCAGGGCCCACTTATGAGTGAGAACACACAGTATTCAGTTCTTCGTTTCTGTGATAGTTTACTTAATATGATAGTCTCAGGTGTGTTTCTTATTGTTATGGTATCCAAGGAGTGGGTACTGACAATGTTTTGATTTCTCTGGCAAAATCAACTTTATCTGTATTATTTTACAGATAAGAAAACCAAAGCCCAGAGAGGTTATGTAATTCATCCAAAGTTATCCAGCTAGTCAGTGAGGATACTTTTATCCATCCCCAAGATTTCTACAATTCCTGAACCCGATGTTTCTTCTGCTGTACCATGATCCTTCCTTGAGAAGGGATTGGCAGTGACTTAGACCATCTATTTTCAAGAGCAAAAAGTAGAGCCACCACCGCACACCTACCTGGAAGGTGTTGAGAACGGTGAAGATGTAATGAGGGACCGTGGAGACTTCATCTAACAGAGTGGCCAGGCCCAGCCCCCAGGTGAGACCAAAGATGGGTGTGAGAATGAGCAGGGCTTTGATCACCCCCAGGAGAGCCTGGCGCTTCTCTGCCGGGGGCCCCTCTGACAGTGACGGTCTCAGCAACTTCAGCACAGCCATGGCTAGTACCAGACCGTTCACACCCACAACGGCCAGCACTGGTCCCACGAAGATGTAGAGTGCCCCTCCCTCCCCATCCAACCAGCATTCTCCCTCCCTCAGGTATTGCCCACGAGGTAGGTAGAGGCCCAGGGTGACACCTGCAAAGCCCAGTGGGCACAGGTAGCCAAGGAGCAGCATCAGGGGGAGAACTCGCTGCTTGGACAGCTGATGGAAGACGAAGACCAGCTGATGGGCCAACACCAGGGCCTGCGCCAGCATCCAGAAAAAGGTGGCTAGGTAGAGGAAGTGACAGAGGAAAGCAGCAGCGAGGCAGAGCTTGCTGCGGGGCCCCAGAGGGAGCAGGTGGGTTCCCAGAAAGCAGGTGTCTGCGGTCAGCAAGCAGAGCACCATGTTGATCAGGGCAGCATGGCGGAAGTAAGCAACTTTGTTCCGCACCACGACCCTCCACACCAGCCTGTACACGCCCAGGCACACGAGCAGCGCCAGTATGGAAGCCCCCAAGCCCACCTGAGTCAGCAGCGTCAGGGAAGGTTTTTCTAGAACAGTGTGTCGAGACATGAGGGTGGAGAAGGCAGTGAGGTGCTGGCAGACACACTGAGTGGTGCGGTTGGCACCGGCCACCTGCGCCTGGCACCCTTCTTTGGACCAACCCCCCCTACCCTGGAAGAGTTTGTGATCCCAGAAGACACAATGAGGGGTGCCATCTGTGTCCCCAAAGTCCATGATGACCTCTCCCTGGTGGAAGGTCTGGCTGGCTGCTGTGATGGAGATGACGAGGACCAGACCAGGCGTGGCGTAGAGGGAGTCCCCCAGCCCTTGGCCATAGTTTTCAGGCAGCAGGTGGTCCAGCTTTCTCAGCACCAGACTAGTAATACTGAACTTGGTTCTGTTATGGACCAGCGAGGCCAGTGAGTGCCCAGGAATCTTTGCCTGCAGTGGGGGCTGAATGGAGAAGTATACTCTGTAGTCAGCAGGAACTGGGGGCTCAAGGAGCTGGCTCTGCAGCAGCACGTTGGGCAAGCTGAAGTTGAAGGGCTGATCCTGTAGGCTCAGGCTGCATGCCATGGTCTCCACAGCCAGCAGGAGATTGGAGCCCGCCCAGGGCTTCCGGGCCCGGGCCAGGGTCCACTGAAAACTGGTGTCCATGTCCAGAACCTTGTCTGCTGTTCTCAGGAGATCCTGCAGCACCCAATGGAGAGTGAGTCTGGTCTGCCAGTGCCCACAGTACTGAGCCGGGGCACTGAGACCCAGAGACCCAGAGACCCCCAAACGTACCCTTCCCTGGCCAGTGTTAAGACTGAAGTTGGAGAGGAAAAGGGAGAGGAAGACAGGCCTGTGAAGGGACCCTTTTGGATGGGAAAGTTGGGAGCTGCTCAGCTACCTGCCTGGGGTCATCTTCCAGTATGTGGTCCCCTAATCCACACCCCACCCCTCTGCCTGGCAACCCTTCTTCTCTTCCATCCCTAGGGACTTCCCAATCCTAAGTGGGTGTGTCTTCCATCTTGGATCCTTCCAGGCCTGCAAAGCTAGGAACCGTGACCAGTGGTAGAGGGCACAGTGTTCCAAAGGCAAGGGCCACACGCATGCCTGTGCACCTACGTGTCTACATATTCCCAGACATGAAAGGTGCATAATGTCATTGCATTTGTCATTCTTCTGGCTGCAGCATATGAGTCACTAACGGATGACCCCATTGAGAGCTGATTCAGGTGAGCCCGCAAAGCCAGGTGTGCTTAGAGTATCTCCAAGTGAGCATCCTGTGTGTGTCTTAGCACATACCTGCATGTGCAGGCATGCCTCTGTCCCCGTGTCTCCACACCCTTTCCTGCCTTCCAACCTCCCAGGTGTTCCCGGCATCAAGCTCTTCCACACTCTGTAACCTTGGAGACTAGTGTCCAGGAAGAGAAATGGGTCAAGGGAGCAGACACATGGACTCTAGAAAGTTCTACATTATCACAGCCCATGGTGGTGTCAGAGGGACGGAAGTACCCACAGGTGAAGAGCCCCCGCTCCCCTAACCTCCCACTGCCCAGCTGATCCTCACTGTGACTCAGAGATCTCACCTCCAGGGCACGGTGGTTAAGCTGTATTCTGGTCTTTGCTACCACCTTGGCCAGATAATTCATGGTGGCCAGCAGTGTCAGTAAGTCAGAGGGTGAGCTTGCCACTACCGCCTGCCCTGGCAGTTGTTCCAAGATCTGTGGCACCTCCTTGTCAGGACTGCCCTGGCCTGCCAGCAGCAGCTGAGACAGAAAAGACAACAGAAAGAGGAGGTGGAGGGAGAGTCCTCATGAGGGAGTGGCCACCACTTTCCCCTCCTGTCCAGCTATTTCCCACTCTCATCCCCACAGCCTGTCCCAGAGGAACAGGAGGCAGAGAGGGGAGTGGACCACATGGAATGAACTGACACCAATGTTAGTGGAAGGGACACATGATGGAATTGTGGTTTAAGAATAGCATTCCACCCCCATGGAGAGTGCTTGCCTCCTAACCTCCCCCAAGTGGGATGGGTCTCAGGGGGAAATGATCCTCAGACTGGGTCTGGAGTGAGGCCCACGTGGGTCTCTGTCCTCTCCACAACCTTTCTTGTCTTTCAGCCTCCTGTGTGTGTTTCCAGCATCAGGCTCCTCCACACTCCATAACCTGGGAGACTAGCATCCAGGAGGAGAAATGGGCCAGGGAAGCAGACGCTTGGACTCTTGAAAGTCCTACTGTGTGACAACCCATGGTGATGTCAGAGGGATGGAAGGCAGTGGAGGGGGAGGTATGTGGGTAGCAGGGCTGAAGCTTTACCTTGGCTCTAGCAAACAAGGCCAGGAGCCTCACGTCTGTGCAGTTGCTATGGACATGTCCCCAGACCCCGTCGGGCCCGCAGGGCCTCTTCATCACACCCCTCTTGTCTTTGGGACATGGGGCCTGTGCCACGTGGCCAGCCTTGGTGACATTCCAGGTGACAACCGAGGAGTCCTCTGGGCAGGTGATGTCTCCATCTGAAGAGTGATGGTCAGGGAGGACTCACAACCTAGCCCCAGTCTTTCCTCGGGCAGGAATCCATGCAGGTTCCAAGGAACTGTTGTTGCCCAGGGTGGGATAGTGCCAAGAAGGAGAGCTCATGCTCCGTGGACAACCAGCTGAGGTCAGCCCACTGGACCCCAGGCCCCACATACCCTGGATGATGGTGATGAAGATAGGAATCCTGAGAGCATCCAGGTCCAGGCTCTGGAGGTCACAAGTGTACATGGTGTCAATGGCCGGGCAGTGCTGAACGGCCAGCACAAAGCACTGAAAGCCAGACGTGTTGAAGGAGGAGGCTGATGGTAAGACAAGAGAAGGGACTATCACTGGGCCTGGAACAGGCCTAGCACCCAGCAGGCCCTGACGTGCTCTTTCAGTCTTTCTAGCAATTTCAGAAGCAGGTGAAGCAGTGAGGAAGAGCCCAGTGGTGTGTGGGACAGAGCTTGGATTTGCTGAAGGACAGAGCTTGGATTTGCTGAAGGGGACTGGGGGGTTGGAAGGGTTGTTCTCTAGGACTCTGTTTCCACAGTTTCTTCATTTGTAAAATGGTGACTGTGATCAAACTATCCTCACAGAGGGTTAAATGAGATTGTGTGGGCAAAAGCGTTTTGCAAAAGTTTCCTATACACATGTAGTTAAGTTACAACCATAGAAGTGGAATTGTTCAGATGGGGTAAAAACAGTGTTGAACTTGGACCTCAGCTCCCTGTTTGAGAAGCCTCTGCTTCTCATGGGCTGAAGACCCAGCTGCCTGGAAGACATTAGCTACCCTCTTTGGCCCCCGACCCCTGCAGTCGGCCCCTTCTCGTTACCTCTGCTGCCCTCTCTGGGGCTCCAGGTAACAGTGTAGGCCAGGTTTGTGCTGGGGATGCAGCAGCTCAGCTGGAAACCAGGGGAGGTGGCACAGGAGATGGAGAGCTGGTCTGGAAGTCGAGCCACATCTGTCTTCCTCAAGGGCACCCTCACCACCTGGTACAGGTACCACTGGAAACCCTGGGCCTCAAAGCAGCTCATGTACTCACCTGCAGACATGTGTCTGTTACAACTCGGAGCTCCTCTGGGCCTACCTGTGCCACAGAATCTCTGTGGTTTCCCAAGCCACAACCCAGAACCTCCTCCTGGCTCTCCTCCTCTGCTCATGAAGCAATTCTAGGAAGAAGAGATCCGTAGAAGAGGCTTCTGGGCCTTTTAATCAGCCTGTGTCCATAGATTCTGTGGTGAACCTCACTCACTACAACAGATGCTCTTCCTGCACCACCCCTGCCACTGTGGTGTATTTTTTTTTTTTAAGAGTCGAGGTTTCACTCTGTTGTTCAAGCTAAAGTGCAGTGGCACAATCACAGCTCACTGCAGCCTTGACTTCCTGGGTTCAGGTGATCCTCGCACCTCAGCCTCCCGAGTATCTGGGACTACAGGCGTGCACCATCGTGCTGGTTTATTTTTTTGTGTTTTTATAGAGATGGAGTCTCACTATGTTGCCCAGGTTGGTCTCAAATTCATGGGCTCAAGCAATCCTCTGGCCTCAGATTCCCAAAGTGCTGAGATTAGAGGCGTGAGCACCCGACTCCATTTTAGTGCCTTGAAAAACATGAATCTGTTCTTAGCTGAAATTGACACCCTATTTTTAGCATTCTCCACATTGACATTTTTGTTAACAGAAATGTTTTTATGAAAAATATATTTTCAAAATTATATTTAGAAGAGTGATATTGTTTTACACTCTTGCATATATACAAAAATCAACTCAAGATGGATTAAAGAGTGAAGTATAAGGCTGAAAACTATAAACATCTCTTTAATGCCTGGCTTAATAGAAGGCAGCTGGGTTCTCCTATGTGTTTCTGCCATCATTCAATCTAGGCGACTTCCCTGTGGCCTTTGAAAGAGGCCACTGTCTATTCTTGAGGGAATTAGGGTGAAAGAAGGAAACATCTTAGTGTTTTAAGACAATAACTTGACTTTGTGAACCCTTAAAAGAGTCACAGAAGTCCCCAGGCCACAGTGAAAACAGCTGGCCGTTTTTAACACTTTCTACATTATTAATTTGTCACATCAATGGGCCTCTGAGCCTTTGTTTCCCCAGAATGAATAAACAGAACGATGAAAAGGGTAAGGAAGAAGTGACAAGAAGGAGGGAGAAAGAAGGGAGAGGGAGAAAGAGGTGAAGGAAGGCAGAAAGGAAGAGGAGGAGAGAGACAAGGAGGACAGGCTACCTGCCCAGTGGTAGGACATGTTGGAGATGCTCAGGACAGCCTGACCCTGGCTGGAGCTCAGGGACACCTGTGTCCCTGGATGCAGGGGGATGGGGCTGGGGCTCTGTGGTTGCCTCAGGAACCAGTGCAGGTTGGTGACTTCCTGGTTCAGGAGCAGAGTCAGGTTCAGTGTGTTGCCAAGCATCTGCAGCTGGGAGTTCAGGCTCAGGGTCCCGGGGACTGCAGGGAGGCAGAAGACAGGAGGAGGGACTCATGGCCCTTGGACGTAGCTAAGCATTCCCTCCTTCCCACCTCTGAAGCCCATTCCTCCGCACCCCGTCCCGCCTCGCTTTTTTCCTTCCTTTTGTCTCTGGATGGTCATCTGAGTGAGGCCCACTGGCAGTCCAACCTAGAAGACCCAAGCTGTCATTGGGAACTACTGAGAGAACATTTTTGACCTATGACTCTCTCTCCCAGGCAACTTGGGGTTGCTTGGAGCCACTTCCTGGCCTCCCAGGGGAAAAAAAACAGGGTCACTTTAGCCCTTCCTCCCATTGTCCCTGTGTCTCTGGAGCCCTGTCCATTAGTCTCACAACTGGGGTCTTGAGCTCAGGACCTGCGCCCTCCTAGGATGGCTGGATTTTTCTCCCACCCAGAAGAGCAGCTGGGCTTGGACCAGCTGGCCGAAACTCAGGTTCAGAGAGTAAAAAGCATGAGAGCATTTCTTTCACTTGAAGTCATTGGTTTCCAAGTTCCCAACCTTCCTCACCAGGTGGCAACAACTGGCAGTACCCAGGTTCAGGATGGCTGAAGACAAGACAGCTACAATGCTGATGGTTGTGGGCGTGTTGGCAGGACTGGTGACGGGAGCAGACGCTGGCGTTCCATTGGTACCCAGAGAGGCAAGCACAGTGGACAGACCCCTCGTGGTCGACATTACACTCTGGGGCAGAGAGGAGGAAAAGATGTAGGCAGGCTGTCTGAGAAAGACAGGTGGCAGCACCAACAGCCACCTGACGCCCGACAGGCTGTAGGGCTGGGCATCTGGATCAATCCCAAAGCCTCCATCAGGCCCACCCATCAGGACGGCCTCCTCAGTCAGGGCTTGAAGCAGCAGAGGTCGGGCTGGGCAAAGGTGTCAGGGGTGAGGATGGAAGTCTGGGTCACAGCGTCGGCCCCTGGAACCTTTGCCAAAGTTAGAAGATGGGGTGTGAGACAGGCAGGCAAGGGTCTGTCTGGTGGGGAGGTGAGGAAGGGGCTGGGCCAGGGAGAAAGAACCAGGTCACCTTCCAGGAAACAGGCAGGGGCTCAGAGGGGCTCGGGCAAGCTGGCTGTGGGAGGGTTGGGAAACCCACGTTCCATCCACTCTGAGTCCCCTTCCCACACAAGTGTTACCTGTCGTGAGATTGAGGCCAGTGAGAGTTCTTGGGGAAGAGGAAGCCGAGGCAGTGGGGAGGGTCAGGTTTCTGGACAGTGCCAGTGGCCAAGTCTTGTCTGAAAAGTCCAGATTTACATAGACAGAAACCAGGGCGAACTCTAGAGAAGCAGAGGGGACAGCTGGAGAGGAGAGGCAGCAAGGCCACAAGCCAGTCCCTTCTTGACTTCCACCCCTAGCCTGCCACTCCCAGGAACACGGCAGATCCCCCTCATGCAGCCTATCTAGGTGCACAGACAGGCGTCAGGGAGGGCACAACTCCCTGCCAGGCACGGTGCATTTGAATACCTGGCTTCAGGTCATCCTCCCAGCAGCCCCCATTTTACTGACAAGTGTCAAACAGGAAGAGCTCCTCCAGGCCCCAGAGCAAGAGAACTCATGACAGGCCTCTCTGGCCAATGCTAGAACCAGTCCTGCCTCTACTCCTGTCAATCCCTTGCTGTGCCCTTTCCAGGTCTTTCCTTTTGACCTCATTCCCTTCTTCCATCTTCTCTCCCCTCCTCCTCCTGTTCATCCACTCACCCCCTGCTCCACTGCCTTGGTACAGGTGCTGTCCAGATCCTCCTCCAGCCTGACTCTGTTTCTGGAACAGAGCACAGAGGAGTGTCCTCTGAGGAGAGGCCAACCTCGAGTTCCCTCCCAAGGACACCGCAGGGGCTGGCCTGGCTAGTCTGAAGCAGCATGAGCGTGGTCTTTTGGAAACTCTTCTTTTTGCTGGGAATCGAGTGTACACAAGCAGGAAGGAAAAGCAGGCTTTGGAGGGGTGCCAGGGTGCAACCCCAGGAACTGCACCAGGGACTGCAAATCCCACCTGAAACCCGGAACCAGGCGCACCCTGGGAGTCAACATGCTTTGTTTAATTCCTTCCTGAATTTACCTGTCCCTGGGCCTCTAGGTTAATTGAAATGGCTGAGTCTAGAGCTGGCTGGGGCCCAAGGGCTCAGGGACTTTATTCCCTCTACCAGATTTGACACAAGTGAGCAGAAGGCAGCCTCTTCCCATAGTGTCTGGTTCCTGTACATTATATCCTCACCAACTTCTCCTGCTACCAAGATTGCTTGTGCATGTGAATATCTACCTAACACCAGATATTGCTAGAGATATGGATATGAATAAAATATAGGTAGATTCAGATATTGATATATAGACAAGGATATGGATAGATATAGTTTAGAAGTAGAGGTAGATTTAAGTTTAGCTATATAGATATATAGATGAGAGAGAGAGAGAGGGAGAGAGAGAGAGCATGAGAGCAAGCGAGCTCAATCTGGAAAATTTTTCTTTTTCTTTTTTTTTTTTTGAGCTGGAGTCTCAATCTGTTGCCCAGGCTGGAGTGCAGTGGCACACTCATGGCCACACCTGCGTCGACCTGCTAGGCTCCAGCGATTCTTCCGCCTCAGTCTTCCAGGTAGCCAGAACTACAGGCACGCGCTGCCACACCCGGCTAACTTTTGATTTATCGCAGAGATGAGGTCTCGCCAAGTTGCCCGGGCTGGTCCCGAACCCATGGGCTCAGGCGATCCACGTTCCTCAGCCTCCCAAAGTGCTGGGATTACAGGCTGAGTCACTGAGCCCAGCCTCTTTTATCATTTTTAAATGGCTAGCTTAACTGGGAGAGTCTTTATCCAAAACGCAACAGGTATCATTGGAGCTCACAGGGACTCAAATAAAAAGACGAAAGCTATCCCCACACCCTGGAAAATAGGACTCTCGGAGACTGTATACCAAACTGGCTTCTTTGTCACACATTGCTTCCTCACTCATTAGTCCTTTCCCTTCTCCCTGCCCTTTCAACCATCGCACCCCTTGCTCTCCCTCACAACCCGAGGCCCCACTGTCACCTCTGCAGAGCTTCCCTGGGTCCTCACCCCAGTCTACTTACAGGTTGGGGTGTTCCATCAACTGGTGACCCCAGCCGGAGAAGAGTCATGGCCAGGAGCAACAGGGGGGCAGCCGAACAGACCATGGCTCAGTGAAGCAGTCCCTACCAGCCCATGATGCAAATTTCCTCCGGAGATGGGAGGGAAGAGTAGGAGGGAGCCAGGGCCGAATTTACAGAGGAAGTGCTACAGCCCCTGACTTGGAGTCAAATGGGCATCTGCGTCACGGTGGGGTCACCTGGAGCCCACCTGCCCTAGGGAGAATGGTCTGCCCGGGTTCCCCTTGGAATCTGGACCAAGGACTCAGTGAGTAGGAGAGGGCTTTAGGCGGTCCTAGGTCACAACCAGAAATGTTTCAATAAGCCACATTCTCAAGAATCTGGGAAATCAGGATAGTTCTGGAACCCTCCCTTCAAGGAGGCTGGCTCATTGATCAAAAAGTCAATGTTAGAAAAGAAAAGAAAGTAGAGCTGATTGCTACCCTAAAATAATTTCCAGATAAATCATAATCTTTTTTTTTTTAAAGAGATGATGCCTTGCTCTGTTGCCCAGTCTCCTCCATTATAGCTTACTATAACCTTGAACTCCTTGGCTCAAGTGATCCTCCTGCCTCAGCCTCCCAAGTAGCTGGCTACAGGTGCACTCCACCATGGTCAGTTAATTTTTTAATTTTAATTTTTGTAAAGATGGAGACTCGCTATGTTGCCCAGCCTGGACTTAAACTCATGGGCTCAAGTGATCTTTCCACTCCAATGCCTCTTCACCCATTAGCTGGTATTACAGGCATGAACCACCACACCCACCTGACAAGAGTCTTAAATGCTAAAAAAGTATCTAAAAAAGTACAGGAAGCAATTGTCAAGGCAATTTCACAAAATAATTTTGAAGTGAGGAAGGTTTTTAAAACAAGACACAAAACTGAGAAGCCAAGAAGGAAATACATTTGACTGTCTAAAGAGTTTTTAATTTGGCATGAAAAGAATAATTTTCTTAACATAAGCATTTTCTTCTACCTCACATATCAGTAAGATAAAAAATAGGCAAAAGATGGGAACAGGTAGTTCACTGAAAAAGTAATATAAATAGTTTGGCTGGGCATAGTGGCTCATACCTATAATTCCAACACTTTGGGAGGCTGAGGTGGCAGGATCGCTTTAGCCCAGGAGTTCAAGAATAGCCTAGACAATACAGTGAGACCTCATCTCTACAAAAACGTTTTTTAAAAAAAAATTCTCTGAGTCGGCATCTCACTCTGTAGCCCAGATTGGAGTGTAGTAGCACGCTCACAATCACTGCAGCCTTGACCTGCTGGGTTCAAGTGATCCTTCCGTGTCAGCCTCCCAAGTAGCTAAGATTACAGGTGCATACCACCATGTCTAATTTTTTGTACAGATGAAAAATTGCTACGTTGCCTAGACTGATCTCAAACTCCTGGGCTCAAGCAAACCTCCTGCCTTTGTCTCTCAAAGTGCTGGGATTATAGGCGTGGAGCACTGTGCCTCTCTTTATAATAGAAAAAAATCTTTATGAAAATATCAAGTCTTACAGTCTCCACTTCTTTCTTTTTTTTTTTTTTTTTTTGAGTTGGAGTCTCTCTGTCGCCCAGACTGGAGTGCAATGGCCGCTCCCGGCCACCGCAGCCTTGACCTGCTGGGCTCCGGCGATCCTTCTGCCTCAGCCTTCCAAGTAGCTGGAACTACAGGTGCATGCTACCATGCCCAGCTAATTTTTTTTATTTATTGTAGAGATGAGGTCTCGCCTGCCCAGGCGGGTCTCGAACCCGCGGGCTCAGGCAATCCACTCACCTCAGCCTCCTAAAGGCAGGGGATTACAGGCTGAGCCACCGAGCCCGGCTCCACTTCTTTCTTATGGACCAATCAAGTTCAGAGTCCACTAGATTTGCCCAACTGTCATGAGTCAGCAGGAAACACCCACTGAATCAGACAGGCCTGGCGGGGTGGGGGTGGGGTGG
>NW_007052065.1:470514-486160 GCF_000164805.1 Carlito syrichta | reverse complement strand
ACTTATTGCTGCCACCTATCTCCCAAGTCCAAAGTTAACTACAAAGCTTTATTAGATGGTTTTTGTCCATCTAATTCACATAATGATATTTTGAAACTAATAAGTTTTTAACTGTTGGCAGCTTCTCTGAATTCCTGGATTGCACCCTAGGCACCTCTACACATGGATTGTGAAGGCTGCTTGTAAGCAACACTCTTTTATTTTTATTTTTTTAATTGCATATATATAGAGATGGGGTCTCTCTATGTTGCTCAGGCTGGTCTCAAACTCCTGGGCTAAAGGTATCCTCCTGCCTTGGCCTCCCAAGTAACTAGGATTACAGGTGTGAATGGTACCTGGCCTTCATTACTTTTTTCTAGAAAGTAACTGTAGGGGTTGCTGCATGTTATTTACTTACATGAACAAGACACTGGATCTTGGTGCATTTGCCCAAGTCATATTTGGGCACAGAGATCACAATGGTTATTATGGAATATAGAGTTTCTGCTGGTTGTTACCAAGCCGTGGCCATTGGTGGTGGGCATGTCATGGGAAGTGTTAGAAAGGAGCACAGCTGTTCACTCAACTGGAAACTTCGATTCAGTAAAATTCCAGTAACAGCTAGTCAGCTAACCCTTGGTTGAGGTACAATGCTTTTATGTAGAAAGTGTTTATTCAGGGGTGGGTATGGTGACTCACATCTGTAATCCTAGCACTCTGGGAGGCTAAGGTGGGAGGATTGCTTGAGTCCAGGAGTTCAAGACCAGTCTAGGCAGCATAGTGAAACCTTATCTCCATAAAAAAAATAAAAAAAATTAGCCAGGAATGGTGGCATGTGTGTAGTCCTAGCTACTTGGGAGGTTGAGTGGAAGGACTGCTTGAACCCAGGAGGTTGAGATTGAGGTGAGCTGGGTTCACACCACTGCACTCCAGCCTGGGTAACAGAGTGAGACTCTGACTCAAAAAATATAATAAAATAAAAAGTGTTTACTCAAAATTGATGCTATATAATTAATGATCGGTGAAATATTTGACAATAAGAGATATTTTAACAAAAAGCTGGGGGCACTGTATATGTCTTCATAGATCAAAATAATATTTCTGACATCAAAAGTAGTGGTATAAACAGATGCTGAAAGAGTAAGTGACAAAAAAAAAAAAATTAGCTGGGCGTGGTGGTGCATGCCTATAATCCCAGCTACTTGGAAGGCTGAGGCGGATGGATCACCTGAGCCCAGCAAGTTGAGGTTGTGCTGACTGTGACCATGCCACTGCACTCCAGCCTGGGTGACAGAGTGAGATTCCTACCAAAAAAAAAAAAAAAATTAAGTGAAAAGTTTAGCTCTCCTGTGATTTAAGCATCTAACTCTGGATCCTCGAATGAGATCCCATATTTGCTGTCTGGAATAGTACAGAAAACCCTGCTTCAGCGATTATGTTATAGTATTTGCCCCAAAGGCACAACTTAGAGAATCTGAAGAAACTCATGGAATTTCTGATGCTTTCTTTGATTTCTACAAAATGTGGGAACTTAAAAGTTTTATGCTGTCCAGGCGTGATAGCTCATGCATGTAGTTCCAGCACTTTGGGAGGCCATGGTGAGAGGATTGCTTGAGTCCAGGAGTTTGAGGCCAGCCTGGGCAACATATTGAGACTCCATCTCTAAATATATACAATTAAAAAAATAAAATAAAATAAAGGAGTGCTGCTTATAATGTGACCAACCTAGACAACATAGTGAGAACTTGTCTCTCTAAAAAAAAACAAACAGCCGGGCTTGGTGGCTCAGCCTGTAATCCCGCGCCTTTGGGAGGCTGAGGTGAGTGGATTGCCTGAGCCCGCGGGTTCGAGACCCACCTGGGCAGCAAGACCTTATCTCTACAATCAATCAAAAAATCAACTGGGCGTGGTAGCATGCGCCTGTAATTCCGGCTACTCAGAAAGCTGAGGCGGAAGGATCGCCGGAGCCCAGCAGGTCGAGCCTGCGGTGGCCGGGAGCGGCCACTGCACTCCAGCCTGGGCGACAGAGTGAGACTCCAACTCAAAAAAACCAAACAAACAAACAAACAAAACAAACAAATTAGCTGGGCATGGTGGCGTGTGCCTGTAGTCCCAGCTACTTGAGCTGACATGGGAGAATCACTTGAACCCAGGAAGTTGAGGCTGCAGTGAGCCATGATCGTGCCATTGCACTACAACCAGGGTGACATAACGAGACTCTGTCTCAAAAAAAAAAAAAGTTTGATGCTGACCTTTTATGTGAATAAACTTATGGGGAGGATTAAGACAAAATGGGGAGAATTGTTTCTTCTAAACATATCAAATCCTGTAAGCCAGGGATCAGCCTAATTTTAAAGTATAATTCAGGCTTTTTATCTCAAAAACTTAAGTGTCTGTTGGGTACCATTTTGCATCTATTTAAACCCATCTATGAAAATTATTTTATAATTTTGGAGGTGTAGATGACCTTCCTAAGCGTGGAATGAAATCCTGAAACCATATAGCAAAAGATGACTGATTTGAGTGTGAAAAATATGAAAGGTATTATACAAATCATGAATAGCTGCAAGATGGTACTATTACTCCATGAAAGGAAAACTTTCTGCATGAGCGAATGACTAATTATGTGCTAAGGTTGGAAAGGGGTGATTAATGGAAAAACAGACATGTATCAGGCCACTGGATATCACATCAGTTTCATTAATAGGAAAACTGAGTGGGACAAGGGGCTTTGGAGCTTGAGCCAGATGTACTTCCCAATACATCCCCCCCGAATTAAATGTACTAGCCTGGTCACTGGCACCGCAAGCCATCTCTAGGTTCACCTCACAGGAAAGGGGGAGTTGAGAATTAGTGTGGAGAACTGGCCGCTCCAAGAGAGGGATGACCCAGAACTCATTCTCCAAATCTTACCAATCAGGAAAGTTACTTTTTTTTTGCTTACAGAAGAGGGAGTGGGAACAGAGACTATATCATCCTGGGAGTACATGCCTCCTCCTTGCTGTGAAAATGGGAGAAGTGAATAAGCATTCCCTGCCAACCTATGCAAGACTGAACTTATTTCAATATTTTAGTGAGGCAATGGCTCACGCCTGTTATCCCAGTACTTTGGGAGGCTGAGGCGGGAGGACTGCTTGAGCCTGGGAGTTTGAGACCAGCCTGGGTAACACAGCAAGGCCTTGTCTCTACTAATAATTTTTTAAAAAACAAAATATTAGTCAGATGGAGTGGTTTGTGCCTGTAGTCACAGCTACTTAGGAGGCGGGGGTGGGAGGATTGCTTGAGCCTAGGAGGCCAAGACCAACCTGGACAACGTAGTGAGACCTCATCTCTATGAAAAAGAAAAAGAAAAAGAAAAAAAAAAAGTAGGAATTAGTTAAGTGGAAAAAGGACAAGAAAAAAAAATAAGAAGAGAGAAAAAAATATTCTAGTGAGAAGGAAAATTGAAAAACTTTATTAAACCGATGACAAAATATATAAACAAGTAGGTTTAATCATGTCAATGAGCCTAGAAAATATTTTGAACAGCTTGCTAGAAGTCCTAGAGAAATGTGTGTCAAGGACAAAAAATAGTAGGTACTTGTATTGAGAATCTATTGCTTGTGTTTATATTCTATCCTCTACTCATAACCAGAGGCTTACCATAGAAGTAGTCATTTTGTGCACAGTTACACTGATTCCTACAGTACACATGTAAAAACCAAGTGGGATCAATTTCTCTCTTCTGGGGTCATTATGGAACTGGAAGCTAGTGAGAGTCTGAGGCTGGGCCTGCAACATGTAAAAGTCAACAGAGACTGGGCATGGTGGCTCATGTCGGTAATCCCAGCACTTTGAGAGGTGGAAGCAGGAGGATTGCTTGAATCTAGTAGTTTGAGACCAGTCAAGGCAACATAGTAAGACCTTGTCTCTACAAAAGGAAAAAAAAAAATTAAAAAGTAGCTGGGCATGGTGGTGCATGCCTATAGTTCCAGCTACTCAAGAGGCTGAGGTGAGAGGATCGCCTGAGCCCAGGTGGTCTGCACTCCAGGTGACAGAGACCCTGGCTCATAAAATAAGATAAAAATAAAATAGTCAGCAGTGCTGGTTTCTGTCATGTGACCTAGGAAAATGATCTGAGCTCAAAGGAAAAGTAAAACAAACATGTAGATAGAGACAGTGACAAACATGAGGAGAGTTCCTTGTTTCAACTTTAGTTTATCCCTGATACTTATTTGTATTCCTGATCTTGAGTTTTATCAGAGATCCTGACAGCTTTTAATTATTTCCCTTTTTGCTTGAGCTAGTTAGAGCAGGTTTCTGTTATTTGTAACTAAAGGAATGTATTATAACACATGTTCAGAAAAGTCAAGAATGCTGTAATGTTATGTCTGAGTTTGTTTTGTGTTGCTATTACAGAACACCACAGACTGGATAATTTATTTTAAAAAGAAGAATACATTTCTTTTTTTTCTTTTTTCTTTTTTGAGTTGGAGTCTCACTCCATCACCCAGGCTGGAGTGCAGTGGCACACTCACGGACACTCCAACGTTGACATGCTGGGTTTAGGCAATCCTTCCACCTCAGCCTTCCAAGTAGCCAGAACTACAGGTTCATGCTATTACACCAGACTAATTTTTTGATTTATTGTAGAGATGAGGTCTTGCCAAGTTGCCTAGGCTGTTCTCGAACCTGTGGGATCAGGCAATCCTTTCACCTTGGCCTTCCTAAGTGCTGTGATTGCAGGCTTGAGCCACTGTGCCTGGCCCAAATAAATTTACTTATAGTTCTGGAGGCTGGGAAGTCCATTTAAGGTCAAGGGGCTCAAATCTGGTGAGGGCCTTCTTACTGTGTTGTCCCATGGTAGAAGGCAGAAGAAGGGTGAGAGAGGAAGGGGCAGAGGGAGGGGAAGATTGAGGGGGAGAGGGAGGAGGAGAGCCAGAGCTCATCTTTTTATCAGGAGCCCACTCCCACAATAACAATATTAATCCATTCAATAACAACATTAATTTGTTTGTGAGGGCAGAACCCTCATGACCTAATCACCTTTTAAAGGTACCACCTCTCAACATCATTGCACTGCAGATTAAGTTTCCAGCATATGAACTTTGGGGGACACATTCAAACCATAGCATGGTAGAAAAGTGGTTATTATATTAAGAATGGAGGCCAAGCATAGTGACTTACACCTGTAATCTCAGTACTCTGACAAGCTGAGGCAAGAGGGTTACTTGAGCCCAGGAGTTTGAGATTAGCCTAAGCAACATAGCAAGACCTTGTTTCTACCAAAAAAAAATCAGCTGGGTGTGTTGGCAAGCACCTATAGTCCCAGCTACTCAGAAGGCTGAGAAGGAAGGATTGCCTGAGCCCAGGCGTTTGAGGCTGTGGTGAGTGTGATGGTGCCACAGCACTCCAGCCTGGGCAACAGAATGAGACCTCAACTAAAAAAAAAAAAAAAAAAAAAAAAAAAAAAAGGGATTAATGAGCCTTGTGATTCAAGACAACCACTCAATCTTTCTAGACCTCAGTTTTCACATCAATAAAGTAAAGAAGTTAAATTATATGATATTTGCAGTGTTTTTACAATGTTGTTCTATTTCCTTCTGGCTTTCATGATTTCCAATTTAAAATCCACAGCCATTTGACTCATTGTTCGCCTATAAGTTAGTAATATATCATTTTCCCTTGGTTGTTTTCAATATTTTTTCCCTGTCTTTAGTTTTTAACAGTTATGATGGCTCAAGTGTGGGCTTTCTTTGTACTTATTTTGGATGCACTGAACTTTTTGCATCTGTAGATTTATGTCTTTCATCAAATTTGAACATTCTGGCCATTACATCTTTAAATATTTTTTTCTGCACTGCATTCTTTCTTCTCTCTTGCTGAAATTCCAAAGACACAAATGTTTTGTTTTTGTTTTTATTTTTGAGTTGGAGTCTCACTCTGTTGCCCAGGCTGGAGTCCAGTGGCATGCTCACAGCCACCCCAGCATTGATGAGCTGGGTTCCATCGATCCTTCTGCCTCAGCTTTCCAGTAGCTGGAACTACAGGCATGCACTACCATACCTGGCTAATCTTGTATTTATTGTAGAAATGTGGTCTTGCCAAGTTGCCTGGGCTGGTCTCAAACCTGTGGGCTCAGGCAATCTACTCACCTCAGCCTCCCAAAGTGCTGGAATTATAGGCTGAGGCACTGAGCCCAGCCCAAAGACACAAGTGCTAGGACTTTTTTTTCAGGTTTTTAAAAATTTCTAAAAATCTTACATAAATTTCTAGTGGGTGCCAATGGTCACCCTTCACACTCATATCAGGTTGTCTGTGTAGCCAGCAAACAGAGTCTGACCATCAGCAGACCAGGCCAGAGAGGTCCACTGGGGTGGCTCTGCTTTGCTGCTAGTAATGATAACTTCTTGCTTCAGCTCATCTATAATGATCTTGCCCTCTGAATCCCAGATCTTGATGCTGGGGCCTGCAGCAGCACAGAGCCAGTAGCAGTTGGGTCTGAAGCACAAGGCATTAATGATGTTCCCACCATTCAGTGTATAAAGGTGCTTGCCTTTGTTGAGATCCCATGGCATGACCTGGCCATCCTTGACTCCAGAAGCACAAAGGGATCCATCTAGAGAGACAGTCTTCAGTGTTCAGATAGCTTATGTGGCCAATGTGGTTGGCCTTCAGCTTGCAGTAGCCAGATTCCATATCTTGACCAGCTTGTCTCAGCCTCTGGAAAAGATGATAGGGTTGCTGCTGTTGGGTGAGAAGTGGACACAAGACACCCACTCTGAGTGGCTCTCATCTTGGACAGTATATCTACATACATCCAGAGTATTCCATAACTTGATGGTTTTACCTTGCAATTCAGAGACAATCTGCCAGTTGTCAGAGGAGAAGGCCACACTCACCATATCCTTGGTATGACCCACAAATCATCTCATGGTGGTGCTCTTTGTGAGATCCCAGAGGTGAAGGGTTCCATCACAGGATCCTGAGAGGGCAAACAGACCATCCAAGGAGATACCCATATCACTAACAGAGTGGGAGTGACCCCTCAGAGCACTCTGCGGGATGCCGTAGTTGTTTTTATCCCTGGTCAGCTTCCACATGATAATGGCCTTATCTTGAGAGGTGGACAGTATTATGTCCAGGAACTGCAGGGTAGTAGTAGTCTGTGTTACCCAGTCATTGTGGCCTTTGAGGGTGCCACAAAGAGTCATCTGCTCAGTCATGGTGGCAGTGAGTGCATGTGTCACTGTAGCAACAAGGATGGCACTGGATAGCTCAGAAAGATAAGTACCACCAAATGTTAGGATTTTTTAGTATTTTTCCCATAGAACCCAATGGCTATGTTCAATTTTTCAATCTTTTTTTCTCTTTGTTTTTTATATTGGATCATTTCTATTGATCTATCTTTAAGTTGATTGGTTTTTTCCTCTATCATTTTCATTCTGCTATTGATTCTGTTGTAGACAAGATAATGGCCATCCAAAGATGTCCACATACTAATCCCTTGGATCTGTGAATATAGACCTTATTATATAGAAAAAGTGATTTTGTAGATTGATTAAGTTAAGAATCTTGAGATAGGGAGGTTATTCTGGATTATTTGTGTGAGCCCAAAGTAATCACAAGGGTCCTCATAAAAGGAAGACAAAAATGTAAGAGAGAAAACAAACAAACAAAACCCCAAAAACCCAGAGTTTGAAGCGATATACTTTAAAGTTGGAGGGAAGGCTATGAACCAAGAAATGAAGGCAGCCTCTAGAAGCTCAAAAGGGCAAGAAAATGGATTCTTCTCTGGAGTTTCCGGAAGAAATGTAGATCTACTGACATCTTTATTTCAGCACTTGATCCAGGGTTTTATTTACCATTTCAGACTTCTGACATTCAGAGCTATAAGAGAACACATTTGTTTTAAGTCATGACATTTGCAGCAGTTGGTTAAAGCAGCAGTAGTAGTTAATAATTTAATACAGGGTCCATGCAGTAGTTTAAAAAATTTCCGTTGTTGTATTTTTCATTTCTAAAATTTTCGTTTGGTACTGGCCAGGCGCAGTAGCTCATGCCTGTAATCCCAGCACTTTGGGAGGTGGAGGCAAGAGGATTGCCTGAGTCCAGGGGTTCAAGACCAGCCTGGGCAACTTGGTGAGACCTTGTCTCTACAATAAATCAAACAATTAGCCGGGCATGGCGGTACTTGCCTTGGTTCTAGCTACTTGGGAGTCTGAGGTAGAGGGATTGCCTGAACCGAGCAGGTTGAGGCTGTGGTGGCCGTGAGCATGCCACTGCACTCCAGCCTGGGTGACAGAGTGAGACTCCAACTCAGATAAATAAATAAATAAAATTTCCATTTGGATCTTCTGTATATTTTCTGTTTCCTCACTGAGGTCATTTATCTTTTCATTCGTTTCAAGAGTGTTCACGCTTATGGCACTTTTATAGTAACTGCTTTAACATCTTTTAAAGATAATTCCAACATTGTGCCATCTCAGTATTGATATCGATTGTTTTTCCCACATGAATTGAGATTTCAATTTTGGGTTGTATCCTGGACATTTTGAATATGATGTTATAAGACTCTGAATCTTGCTTAAATCCTGTGGAAAATATTAATGTTTCTTGTGTAGTAGGTAATTGACCTAGTTTGGTTCAAGTCACAAGTTCAGCAGACCAATGTGCTGCTAAATGTGTTCTCTTTCATCAGTTCTCTTTTCAAAGCCCTTGCTGTGCTATTGAGATCTACTGCAGAAGTGTGCAACCCAGTGGTCAGTCTGGGACCTGCATGATGGCCTATTTCTTAGTGCAGTTCTCAAAGTCTATGGTATGCAGTTTAGGGTCAGATCCATGCACGTACAACTGAAAGGTAATCCTAAGAGTTCACAAAACTTTGTAGTGTCATCTTCTTGGACTCCTTTTTTTTTTTTTTTTTTAAATTATTCTGGTACTTTCTGGTTCCCTGGAACTCCTCTTTTTGGCTCTCTGGCCAGAAATCTAGGGCTGCCTGGGGACAGTGACTCATACTTATAATCCCAGCACTTTGGGAGGTTAAGATAGGAGGATTGTTTGAGCCCAGGAGCTCAAGATCAGTCTGGGAAACATAGTGAGACCTCATTTCTACCAAAAAAAAAAAAAAAAAAAAAATCAGAAAATTAGCTGGGTTTAGTGGTGTGTGCCTGTAGTCCCATCTACTCTGGAGGCTGAGGTGAGAGGATTGCTTGAGCCCAGGAATTTGAAGCTGCAGTGAGTTATAAATGCATTACTGCACTCCAGCCTGGTCAACAGAGTGAGACCTCATCTCTAAAATCGAACAAACAAGAAAACTCTAGATATCTCTTATAAATAGCATATATTTGGGTTTAGTTTTTTATTTTTCTTTTAAGTAGTTGGACTGCCTTTACTTTTACTAAAGCAGTTAGGCTGTTTATGATCAACATAATTACTGATAACTTAGGTTTAAACCTGTTGTCCAAGTGCTTTCTACTTAGCCCACATTTTATGCTTTTTTCTCCCTTAGGCCTGTCTTCTGGATTAATTTCTTTTTATTATCTCATTCAAACTCCTCCCCACTAACTTGTTAGTTACATATATTTTTACCATCTATTGAGAAGTTTCCTTAGAGATGACAGTACACATCTCTGATATCACAAGGAGTTTGGAACACTTTAACTTATTTTTGCCTGTTCCCCTTCCCTCCCAATTTCTGCACAGGAATGTGTCAAAATAGAAATCTGTTCAGGACTGTAGTAAACAGGAGTTTGCCTTGTGAGGGGATAGGCATTTTCTACACTGAGAACAACAATCACAAAGTACTCAAATATAATGCAGAATGTTGTACTGTCAGAGAACTACAGTACTGCAGTTTGGGATTCTTGCTGCCAGAGATACAGGTGAAAAGGGAAGTAGTGTTAGATCACAAAAGGATAGACAGTACGATGGGAAGCCAACAAACTAGAGAGCAGCTACTCAAAAAGAAACAGCATGAGACAGAAGGTGAAGATGATGGAGTTATAATCAAACTTTCAAATATAAGAAAACTTTAAATTTTATATTGTATCTTTGTTGTTTGTTTCTCCAACAAGTAACAACAATGCAAACCTGAATACTTAATGAACCACAGATGTTTATTAATACTCCCTACTCTCCAAGGAAAATATTTCCTTCCAGGTTTTCCCTAAACCTTCAACCTTCCTAATACCTGTAACCAGTGAAACTCTTTTTAGACGTACTGACTCTATTCCAGAACTGTTTATGGTGCTCCTTGGAAGCCACATTTTATCATGAGCAATGTTTTTTCCAAAATCAAATTTTTCTTACAACACGCAAGCTACTCCCTTGTAAAATATCCTTCACAGGATGAAATCCTGCTGTCTCCATTCCAGTGGGTGTAACAAGTACAACAAGATAGGTAGAGGCCATTTGATGGGTCACAATTGCTGAAGGTAAAAGAAATGATCACACAATACCCAGGTAATATAAAAATGAGACTGGGTACCGACCTCTCTCTTTAATGTAGGGTAGAATTAGTTTGGACCTTTATCTGAGAACTAAAGAATAAATCCCACCAAATAGGAGTTCTTTTTCAAGTGAACTAAGACTACTATTTTGGGGTAACAGCAGAATACCTAGGTTAAAAATATAAAAGCAAACAAATAAACTATAAACATAAAAGCAACTTTGATTTTAGATTATAAAAGTAATGAAAACTTGTTGAAAAAAATTAAAACAATGGAGAGATGAGTCATTTAGAAACTGAAAGTACTTTTGGCTCCTTCTCCAGTCATGAAATGAAGCAAAGTATATATACTTTGCTTGTGAGCTGTTTACTTAAAAAGTGTTATGTTTCCTGTTCTTATTTTTTTTTCAATCAGGGTCTCCCTCTATTGCCCAGGCTGGAGTGCAGTGGCATAATCACAGCTCACTGCAGCCTTAACCTCCTAGGCTCAAGCGATCCTCTGGCTTCAGCCTCCCAAGTAGCTGGGACTACAGGTGCATGCTACTTTCTATGCCTAGCTAATTTAAAATTTCTTTTTTGTAGAGATGAGCTCTTGCTATGTTGCCTAAGGCTGATCTCAAACTCCTGGGCTCAATCATTCCTCCTGTCTCAACCTCCCAAAGTGCTGGTATGACAGGCATGAGCCACCACACCTGGCACTGTTCTTAGTTTTAAAAATCAAATGACGGGCTGGGTGTGGTGGCTCAGCCTATAATCCTAGCACTTTGAGAGGCCGAGATGAGAGGGTTGCCTGAACCTGGGGGTTTGAGACCAGCCTGGGCAACTTGATGAGATCTTGTCTCTACAATAAATCACAAAACTAGCCGGGCGTGGTGGTTTGCGTCTGTAGTTCCAGTTACTTGGAAGGCTGAGGTGGAAGGATCACCTGAGTCCAGCAGGTCGAGGCTGCAGTGGCTGTGAGTGTGCCACTGTACTCCAGCCTGGGCGATAAAGAGTGAGATTCTAACTCACTCAAATGACGAAAACTATTTCTATTGCTCTCACACCTACAAATCAAATATACAAAAATGTTGTTTTTTTAACCTGAATATGGTTCTCTGAGTGTTTTTTCTTGAGACTCTGTGAATTTATTTTATTTTATTTTTTTACAAAAGTGTTTCACAGGACAGTTTAATGACATGATCTCAGGTTTACCTAAATTGTTTTATAACCTTATTGTGCAGACCTTAATTAATATAAGAGTTAGAGATGTTTAGAGGCTATCATGTAATAAGAATTGAGGGAAATATTTTCATAAAAATACACTTTAACATCACATTAACATATTGATTTATATAATATAAATCAATAAGTTGCATCTAGTGCTATTTTATTGTCTGAGAATGATAAGAAATGGAGACTGTGAATTAAAAAAAAAATGTTATTAAAGAATGACTGAAGAAGTGGAAATGACCTAATGTTCTTCAGTAGTAGAATGGATAAACAAACTGGAGATAGTCACACAATATACTAGCATACAGAAATGGAAATGAAGTAACTGGATCTATATGTATCAATATGGGTCAATCTCAAAACAATGATGGGGATAGGTGCAGTGGTTCACTCTTGTAATCCCAGCACGTTGGGAGGCTAAGACACGAGAATCGCTTGAGCCCAGGAGTTTGAGACCAACCTGGACAACATAGTGAGACCTTATCTCTACACACACACACACACACACACACACACACACACACACACACACACACACACACACGCATGCACACACACACATACACACACACAGTTATTTGTGCATGGTGGCATGTGCCTGTAGTCCCAGCTACTCTGAAGTCAGAGGCGGAAGGACTGCCTGAGCCCAGGAGGTAGAGGCTGTGGTGAACAGTGATCGTGCCACTGCACTCCAGCCTGGGTGATAGAGTGAGATCCTGTTTCAAAAAAAGAAAACAAAAACTAAAAACTAAAAAACAATGTTGAATGAAAAAATACTGTAAGAGATTAGAAACAAGGATAACATTTAAGTAAATCACACACATACAGAAACACAAAAATAATATATTTTGAATCTGGATATAAACACATATAGTAGCAGTATAAAAAATATAAATGTGAATGACAAACAACAACTTCAAGAAAGTGGTTAACTCCAGGGACAAAGGGGAACAAAGTGCTGGAGAGCTGTAGCTGTAGCTGAAATATTAAAAAATATAAATAAAAAGCTCTGGAGCATAGATGGTGAAAGGTTAATGTCTGTTATTTCCTGGTGGTGTATGTGAATATCAGATATCACTTTCTATATGTTATAGTTACAATGGATAATGATGATGATGACGAAGAGAGATGAGCTATCTTTCATTCGTGGGTTACCCCTGATCTGGACTCATAAGAGAGCATTTGATTCATCTTTATGCTTTTTCTGCTAAAAGATAAATTCATAGACACAATATATATGTCTTTAAAGACACATAGATACACAGATGTCTTCTCTTTTTTCCAACTCGAAAAAGTTTTAGTAGTTAAAGATAAAAAATGAACACTAACTTATTTAAACACACACACACACACACACACACATGCACGCTCAATAGCCCAAATGCAGAAGAAATGAGCTCCTGTTTTCCTCCACAGTCCCCGCCCTGTGACTGAAACTGCTGTGGTCCTTTCTTCCTCCTCTCCAGTACACGTGGGAACTGGCAGTGACTGTCTTACACTACAGCCACCATGCATTTTCTTTGTTTCATAAGGTGTGCATGTCCTTCCCTGACATCTGATTCTTTTTTTTTTTCCTTAAGTCGGAGTTTCACTCTGTTGCCCAGGTGAAGTGCAGTGGTTCACTGCAGCCTTGAACTCCTGGGCTCAAGCAATCCTCCTACCTCGGCCTCCCAGAGTGCTGGGATTACAGGCATGAGCCACGTGCCCGGCCATCTGATTAAAAAAAAACAAAACAAAAAAAGCAAAAAAGTAGTTGTTAATGGCGAGGGGTCCATCCTCCATACTGGCATCAGTTCCCACCCTACAGTGGATAATGATGGGAATCTTCTGGTTAGGAGCAATTTATTGAAAGGGACGGGGTGGCCAGAGCTGAAAGAACCATCTACATTGCTCATTCTGGTATCAGAGTGAGGGTGAAAGGAATATGTTAGGATATTTGCAACTTTTCAGTCTCAAAGACAGCAAGAAGAATCGGGGTCATAGAGGGAGCATGTTCAATCTGCAAGGCTGCCCTGTAAGATCCGTATATTTTTTGAGCCACAAAGAGAAATCAAAAGTGGCTGTGGCTGGGGACTGAACCCTTGACAGGAACATCAGTCAGACCCCAGTGTCTCTCCTACAGGGTCTCATCTAGCTCCTGTTGTCGTCCTCTTCCAGTTCCTTCTGAGTCTTTTCAGAGTCACCTTTCAGGAGTGAATAGGGAAAAACTCTTACTCCCTTCCTACTCACACACAGAACTCTGGCCACCCACACCAAGCAACTCCCCACTTCTTGGTAGACATCACTGGGTGTGCTACACTTTAATTCAATTCTGATGCCAGCTGCTTGGAGATAGTGTTAGATCCTACAGGCTAAGGGTTCAGTTTCACAAGACTGTACCCCCTCCTTCAGATACCAATTACAAGTCTAGGATATCCCCTGTGCTTCTGACTGACCCCCCTCCACAATTTCGATAATTTGCTAGAACAGCTTGAAGGAAAACAGTTTACTCAATAGATGACTGGCTTGTTATAAAAGCAAGGTACTTGGAAGGGGTGCAGAGTTTTCATGTCCTCTCTGGGCATGCCACCCTTCTAGCACCCCCACATACTCACCAACATGAAAGCTCTCTGAACTCCCATACTTCAGAGATTTGTTTGGAGGCTTTTCCACATAGGCATGGTTGGTTATTTACCCAATCTCTAGCTCCTCTCCCCTAACAGGAAGATGGGGCTGGGGCTGAATGTTCCAAGTCTCCAATCATATGATTGGTTCCCCTGGCAACCAGCTTCCCTTCCTGAGGTTATCCAGTAGCCCCCAGCAACCAGTCTTCTCATTAGCATACAGAAATGTTCTTACACTTTGGGCAGAGAACAAATAAAATTAAAAAAAAATATATCACAGACAGGCAATCCCTCCTGGGATCGGGCACAGGTGTCAGGGCAGCAGGGGCAGCAATCATGTCCATTGGGAATCCCAGTCACAGATGACTTCTCTTACTAGAGAATTATTTTTTCTGATTCGTACCTAGGCTTTCATCCTAAAAGAAAGGTTTTTACTTCTAGCACTTTATAAATTTTAAAGGACTTTACCTGTACAAAGATGGAATTTGTAAAAATTACATAGTTAGCAAGGCTCAGGGGTGTGCACCTATAGTCCCAACTACTTGAGTCAAGGCTTGAGTCAAGGAGTTCACGGCCAGCTTGAAAAACAGGGAGATGCTGTCTCAAAAAAAAAAAAAAAGTTAAGAAAAAATACTTACAGTGCTTTACCCTACTTAATTTTCCCTGTAGTTAAAAAAAAAAAATCTATTTTCTTATTTGCAAGGTTTACTCTTTTGTAGCAATTTGAACTCTAGCATTCATTGTACCTTCTTTCTTTATTTCAAATTTCTCTAGTGAATCTGTTAACATTTTTTTCTGACTACCCACCTACTACTTTCTTTCTTTCTTTTTTTTTTGAGTTGGAGTCTCACTCTGTTGCCCAGGCTGGAGTGCAGTGGCATGTTCATGGTCATCTCAGCGTTGACCTCCTGGGCTCAGATGATCCTTCTGCCTCAGCCTTCCAAGTAGCCAGAACTACAGGTGCACATTACCATGCCTGGCTAATCTTTTGATTTATTGTAGAAACAAGGTCTCACCAAGTTACCCAGGCTGGTCTTGAACCCGCTGGCTCAGGCAATCCACCCGCCTCAGCCTCCCAAAGTGCTGGGATTACAGGCTGAGCTACCGAGCCCGGCTACCACCTACTACTTTCAAGAGACAACTAGCTGGTGGCTACCTCAAGGTCTTGCTTCTGAAAATATTCCTATAGCTTCTGGTACTCCTATTCTCATGCCAAACCAGAAAGAGAAATTCAACCTAGGTGATTTGCTGATGCTCACATCAACTCCCTTTGATCATTCCCCACCAATAAAACACAGGTTATCCTAACAAGCGTTCTATTAACACAATGACTTGTCCACTCCTATTTCTTAAAACTTTATACAACTAAGCTGGGCTCGGTGGCTCAGCCTGTAATCCCGCGCCTTTGGGAGGCTGAGGTGAG
>NW_007052065.1:437082-470363 GCF_000164805.1 Carlito syrichta | reverse complement strand
GGCGACAGAGTGAGACTCCAACTCAAAAAAAAAAAAAAACCAAACTTTATACAACTGTAGAACTTTATAGGTCTATAGTTTTAGCTTTGCGTAATTTGCAATTATGATCTAGCAATCATGCCTATAAAAGTACTAACTTTTTTTTTTTGAGTTGGAGTCTCACTCTGTCGCCCAGACTGGAGTGCAGTGGCTGCTCCCGGCCACCGCAGCCTCGACCTGCTGGGCTCCGGCGATCCTTCCGCCTCTGGCTTCCAAGTAGCTGGAACTATAGGCACACACTACCATGCCTGGCTCATTTTTGATTTATTGTAGAAACGAGGGCTTGCCAAGTTGCCCAGGCTGATATCGAACCCCGGGCTCAGGCAATCCACTTGCCTCGGCCTCCCAAAGTGCTGGAATTACAGGCTGAGCCACCGAGCCTGGCCAAAAGTACTAACTTTTAAGCAACTTTAAGGTGATAAAATGTCCACAGATTAAAAACACCCATGATATTCATGATATCCTTCTGTCTTTTCCCCGGTTATCAATATGTCTTTAATTGTAACAATGTATATGTTATTTTGTACTATTCTCCCACTCCCTGCTATGTGCTTTTCTTTTTTAAATACTGCAACAATAGTAAATTTTCCTTTCTTAAAAATGGAAAAGAAATTCACCATTTTAAAGGGTACATTTCAATGTTTCTTAGTATATTCATAATGTTATACAAGTTTTACCACTATCTCATTTCAGAGCATTTTCATCGTCCCCCCAAAAAAATCCCATGCCTGTTAGCAGTTATTCACAATCCTTCTTTCCTCCATTCCCGAATCTTTCTGTCTCTATGGATTTGCCTATTCTAAGCATTACATATAAGTGGAATAATACAATACATGGCCATTTGTGTTTGGCTTTTTTCACTTAGCACAATGTTTTCAAAGTTCATATGTGTTGCAGCATATATCAGTACTCCATTCCCTTTTATGACTGAGCAGTTGTATGGATATACACATTTTATTTTTCATCCATCAGTTGATGGGCATTTGGGATTTTTCCACTTTTTTGGCTATTATGAATAATGCTACTATGAACATTTATATATAAGTATTTTGGGTATATATCTAGGAGTGGAATGGATGGTCATATGGTAACTTTTAACTTTTAATTTTTGAGGAACTATCAAATATTTTTCCACAGAGGCTGCACCCACCAGCAATGCATGAGGATTCCAATTTCTCCACACCCTTGCTAACACTTGTTATTATCTGTTTTTCCACATTTTTTACATCCAATTATTTAGCATTGCTTACAGTTTGGGCTCTTATTTATTTATTTATTTATTTATTTATTTATTTTCCGAGTTGGAATCTCACTCTGTCACCCAGACTGGAGTGCAGTGGCCGCTCCTGGCCACCACAACCTCGACCTGCTGGGCTCCGGTGATCCTTCCACCTCAGCCTTCCAAGTAGCTGGAACTACAGGTGCGCGCTACCACACCCGGCTAATTTTTTGATTTATTGTAGAGAGGAGGTCTCGCCAAGTTGCCCAGGCGGGTCTTGAACCCGTGGGCTCAGGCAATCCACTCACCTCAGCCTCCCAAGGCGTGGGATTACAGGCTGAGCCACCGAGCCTGGCTGGGCTCTTATTTAATTGGGAGTTTGAGTGCCTACATTTTCTCTCTGCAGCTATAAAATAGCTCTTTATTCATCTTTGCAACAAATATTTTTTTCTTTCAGATTTTCTGGAAGTATATTCTTCCAAAGTAGGGTTACTAGGACAAGGAGTAGGAATCATTTTATAGCACTTGTTACTGCCAGCAGCATATATTTCTTTATTCCCTCCCAGTTTAATTTAATTCAACAAACATTGAGGGCTTGTTGATTACTAGGCTTTATCCAAGGTTAAGGGGTATACAGGCCTGCAAGACACTTATGGTTTAGTAAGACAGATAAAAATATACAGAACATCATAACATATAAATGCAAAGAAAGAAGTGTGACAAGATGCTATGGGAGCACAGATGGAATCAATTCTAGTGGGGGGAGGTGGGAGGAGGTTTGGAAACTAGGACAAAAAAATCTTCTTGGAAGAAATGAAACAAGATGAATCTTCGATGGGTGTGGTGGCTCACACCTGTAATCCCAGCACTTTGGGACGCTAAGGTGGGAGGGTTGCCTGAGCCTAGGAATTTGAGACCAGCCTGAGCAACAGTGAGACCTTGCCCGTACAAAAAAATTAAAAATTACCCAGGCATGATGGTGTGTGCCTGTAGTCCCGGTTACTTAGGAGGCTGAGGTGGAAGGATCACTGAGCCCAGGAGGTAGAGGCTGCCACTCTAGCCTGAGCAGCTGAGTGAGACTCCAACTCAAAAAAAAAAAAAAAAAAAAAGAAAGAATCTTGAGGCTAGGAGGAAGTTAATTGGGCATGAACAAAGGAATAGAAGCGTTATATAAACAGACTGTGGTGTTTGGCAATTTATGAATAATCCTGCATTCCTGGGAAATTGTGTGTGTGTGTGTGTGTGTTGGGAGGAGGGGTCAGAGAGAATAAGAACAAGAGAAATTCAGAGCAATCAAGGGAAGAGGGAGGAAGACCTCATCAAAGAAATAATGATAGGCAGTGTAAGCTGAAGAAAAGTCCAATAAGAAGTCTGAAAGTGTCCATTTGATGCAGCAACAAAGAGAAGGGACCTGGCGGCAGCCATTTCAGTGAAGTTGGTGGGGTTGGAACAGACTGGAGGAGGGTGAAGAGTGAATACCCCGGGTACTTTGGAAGTATAAGATAGCTTATGTTGACTAAACAAAGTCTGTGACAAGAGTTTTAGCTATGCTTTTTTCTGGATATCTTAAAACAATTCAAGTGTAATTCAAAGGTTTCTGATGCCTGGTAGGGTGTGGTGTGTTGCTCTGTGGGTTCTTTGACTTTACCATAGAAAAGAATTTCAGAGCGAGGTCCAACTATAGCTTAAGACAGAATTGATTAGAGAGACATGCTCAAAGACCATGGGTGCCTTAAGAGAAAGGACACATGTTTGCCTTTGACAAAAAGATGCATATACTTTGACAACAACAATTAAGCAAACAATGAGCTAAGAGGAGCGGGATGCAGGTATCTGGTCATGGATTTTGAGTTCCATCTCTTAACCTTCCAAGGTCACAAGAAACTTCTGAGTAGTTAAAATTATTGCCTTACTAGATCTGAGTCTTTCTTAGAACATCATGTCTGTGTTTTGGGTAATTCTCTATTGTTGCTGTGATCTACTTCACTGGTAGATCCACATTCTAGCCTGCATGGTGGTCAGGTCTGGTATGCCTGGCTGGTGGGATAAAGGTTGTATCCTGATAAGAAAGTTTGAATACTTATCCTATTTTAATTTAAGCCTACCAGCAAGGAACTTATCTATCTATGTCTAACCTGCTCTGGATAACTTGCCTCAGTTTCCAAATGTCTTGATAATGAAACTTACTATCTTTCACCTTTTACTTTCTTTTACTATTTTTAGCTACAGCAGCTAATCTGAAGTGATAGATTGTTCACAAAGTTGGGGACAGTAATTCTCCTCTCCCTTTCTGCAGGCTTGTTGCAATGTGACTTGGCCATTCCATCCATTATGAGGTGAAATCTATTTTTTCATTATGAATTTGGGCTGGTCTTGTGGTTTGCTTTGTCTAGTAAAAAGTTGTGTGAGTTTGCTTTGTCTGGTAAAAAGTTGTGTGTAACATTGTGTGACTTGTGATTTAGACCTTCAAGGTCTTGTACCTTCCACTTGTTTTTTCTTCAAACTTTACTGAGGTATGATTGACAGATAAAAATTTTACATATTTAAAGTGTACAATGTGATGCTTTGATATATAGTGCATTGTGAAATAACTATTACACTCCAGCTAATTAACATATCCAGCAAGACCAGCAGAACTGCTAAGTTAAGCCTAACCCAAATTGCTGACCCATAGAATTATGAGCAAATAACATGGTTATTTTAAGCTTATCTTAGTGTTAAGTGTTGTGTTATATGGCACTAAATAACTTTTATATCTTTTTTAAAGTGGTATTTTCTTGTGGTTTATGCCTATTCATATGACATTTTATTATAAAGGGCCAAGTATCATTATAAACATGAAGAGTTGTTTCTGTACCTAACCTTCTAGATTACTCATTAAATATTAAATCAAGCCTTGTGGGATCTTGAAGTCTTTGTTTAGAATTATCTTTTGATTTTAAACCTTTACTGCCTGTTTCTAAGTCAATTTTCTGTCCAACAAACTATTCCACTTTCACATTGAATTTTTAAAAAGGTGAGGAAAGGCCAGGCTTGGTGGCTCAGCCTGCAATCCCAGTACTTTGAGAGGCTGAGATGAGTAGATTGCCTGAGCCCATGGGTTTGAGACCAGCCCGGGCAACTTGGGGAGACCTCATCTCTACGATTAAAAAAAAAAAAAAAATTAGCTGGGCATGGTAGCTCATACCTGTAGTTCCGGCTACTTGGAAGGCTGAGATGCAAGGATTGCCAGAGCCCAGCAGGTCAATGCTGGGGTGGCTGCGAGCATGCCACTGCACTCCAGCCTGGGCGATGGAGTGAGACTCCAACTCAAAAAAATAAAAAATAAAAAAGGCGAGAAAGAGTGGAAAGGAGGATGGAAGAAAGAGAGAAATATGGCTGGACATGGTGGCACACACCTATAGTCTTGGCTACTTGGGTGGCTGAAGTGGGAGAATTGCTTGAGCCCAGTTCCAGGCCAGTCTGAGCAACAAAGTGTGATCCTGTTTCAAGTAAAAAAATAAATAAGTAAAAAAGAAAGAAAGAGAAAAACCAAATAAAACAAGAGAGAAATATAATAAGTCAGAGCATTGGATGATACTTGTCATTCTCAGAATGCAATAATAACTTATTCTTTGCTTAGGGACCATGTCTTATTCAACTTTGTATCTCCACGTCTGCTCTGGCACATAGAGTTCAATGAGAATACATGAAAAAAAATGAAGTTGTTACTTTTATATACTGTTTCATATTTGTATGTTTGTTTTCTAAAAGTAGAGGCAGCTAACTGGGTGCAGTGGCTCACGCCTATAATCCTAGCATTTTGGGAGGCGAATGTGAGAGGACCGTCTGAACCCAGGGATTTGAGATCAACCCTGGCAACTTGGCAAGATCTTGTTTCTACAATAAATAAAAAAATTAGCCAGGTGTGGTGGCACATGCCTGTAGTTCCAGCTACTTGGAGGGCTGAAGTGGAAGGCACCAGAGCCCAGCAGGTTACCCAGAGTGAGACTTCGACTCAAAAAAAAAAAAAGGAGAGCCACCTTCCCAAGAGTTCTGGTCAAGCAGGCCTCAAAGACTTAGGTACATATATCCAGGAAGATGTCAAAGCACTATGTAGTAGATATGTATGTTGGCAACCGTTGCCTCAAACTTTGATCCAGGTTTTTCAGGATTCCTAGAGGAAAAATGAATCATAACAATGTTCCCTACTCCTTTGCTCCACTTAGTTTTTTTTTTCTGCCAGTGCCCTTCTTTTCCACCAAAATGAAATGATCATGTATACAATGATTTCAAGGTTTCATGAAGACAAAAACGATCCCCACTCAAAGACGAGGGCCTTTCTATGATTGTATGCTCAGATGGAAATATAAAACAAAATGAATAGTAGTTACATTTGGTTGTATCTGCACACCTGATATTAGATGAGATTAACATTCCCACACAGGAATAAAGAGAATGCTGTCACAGTAGTCACTATTGCTACTGATCATACTCACTAGGTATGATGATTTGTATTTGGCTTATCTAGCGTTTTGCTTCCGTTTCAGTGCAGTAATAACAGGAAGGAGGATGTGCGTGTGGGAGAGGGATTGATTCTTTCTCCATTCATAGAATTCAAATGCTGGATCACTACCAGAACGTCAAGAATGCCGAAAACAAGATTTTGCCCAGAGTAAAACTTTGCTTGAGATCAGTTTTTAAAATGTTTCTTATGTTTAACAGACATACTCATGAGTAATAATTATAATAAACAATCACTCACCTTCAAAACAAGAATGACCAATATGTAGACAGTCTAAATAAATGACTAGACCTTTGATTTTATGCATCTCATATGACATTGGGTCCCTGGGCCCTTTGAACCTTTAAACTATTTCTTTTGGATTTGAATGACTATAGACCTTGTGGTTTAGTGTTCAAAGGTTAAGACCACAAAAATGGCCATAAAACCAATGGGAAGCTGGTGGGAATAAGTTGTGGAATAGCAGAGACATCATCCTCTTCCCAACAACATAAGTAGAAGGTATTAGTTTATGCTGACTCTCATTATATTGCACAGACTTTCTGTGATAAAGAATATGACGGCCAGATGCAGTGGCTCACGTCTATAATCCCAGCATTTCGGGAGGATAAGGTGGGAAGACTGCTTGAGCCCAGGAGTTTGAGACCAGCTGAGGCAACATAGCAAAAACTCGTCTCTGCAAAAAAATTAAACAAATATTTAAAAAAAGTTTTAAAAAAGAATATGATTGATGACCCACTCAAATAGAGGTCCCTA
The DNA here is from genome assembly GCF_000164805.1 of Carlito syrichta. Lineage (NCBI taxonomy): Eukaryota > Metazoa > Chordata > Mammalia > Primates > Tarsiidae > Carlito > Carlito syrichta. The sequence goes on along the minus strand of NW_007052065.1, from coordinate 463,845 downwards.
CATTTTTACCTAGGAGGATTATGATTGAAAAATGTAAAATATGGCAAAAAAAAAAAATGTGGACAAAACCCTACTTGGGAAGTTTTACCATAGTCAGGGAATTCAGTTTTTAAGAAACAATAAGTAATTTGATAAGAAACTGACTTGTGATTTTTTTTTACTATGGTAACTTAGAAGCATAGTGCGGTAGAAAAATAATTCAACTAAAACTTTGATGTCCTGTGTTACTAATCCAGTTTTACTATGAACAAACTGTGTGCCTTCTGGCCAAGATATATAGAACTCTTCTGACTGGGCATGGTGGCTCACGCCTGTAATCCCAGCACTTTGGGAGGTCAAGGCAGGAGGAACACTTGAGGCTAAGAGTTCAAGACCAGCCTGGGCAACATAGTGAGACCCCATCTCTATAAAAAATATAAGTAAAATTTATATAACTCTTCTACTGTTCCATCCGTACAAATGAAACATCCATCCAGCCCATGGCTTGGGGTTGTTAGAATCATCTAGTGATGTTAAATTGCCTTCAGAACCATAAAGTTTATGTGTATAAAGTATTACTTTTATTTTAAAGTGAGAACCAAATCAGTACCTCTTTACAAACTTACTTGGAAGAGCTTGTCTGTTTTTATGGTTTCAACAACTAATATTGGAGATATCACCTATATTAATCCTTAACTAACCTCCAATTTTCTAGCTGTCTCCATTTTTCTGACACGCTCTTATTCAGACTAAATAAAATGGGAACACCAGGAATGAAAACACCTTTTTATTTATTTTAACTTCATTAATTTTTTTTTTTTTTTTTTGAGTTGGAGTCTCACTCTGGCGCCCAAACTGAAGTGCAGTGGCTGCTCCTGGCCACCGCAGCCTCGACCTGCTGGGCTCAGGCGATCCTTCCACCTCAGCCTTCCGAGTAGCCAGAATTACAGGCATGCGCTACCACACCCAGCTGATTTTTTAAAAATTTTATTTATTGTAGAGATGAGGTCTCGTTGCTAAAGGTTATATTACAAAGATGACAATTTCCAGTATCAGTTGGTATTTTCTGATTTTCTGTGATTATCATTCTGGAAGGCAAAAAGTCTGACCTTGAACATACAAGATGTGGAAGAGAGAAACTTCGATGGATGAGGAGGCAGATAAGGGAAGGAAGGCAACCATAAACTATGCTCGACACTTTGGTGCACAGGGAAGAGATTGTACAGGGCATACATGGAAACAACCCAGTCAATAGAAAGCAGTCCCTGGTGGATCTGGGCTGCCTTAGGGAGAAGATGGCTCCTAGAACGAAATTCTGGAAAGAGGAAACAGGAAGGCAATTCAAGTCCAAAGGCAAATTGGTTTACTTGACAATTTTATCTTTCCAGGAGGCTGCCTGCCAGGTCTAAGATTTATGGAATTCTTGGCAAATACAGTCATGCATTCCTTAGTGACAGGAACACATTTTGAGTAAGGGTTGTTACACACATTTTATGGTTGTGCAAACATCATAGAGAGCACTTGCACAAATCTGGATAGTATAGTGTATTGCTCCTAGGCTACAAACCTATACAGTACGTTACTGAACAGAATACTGTAGGTACTGTAATGTAATGGTAAGTATTTATGTATCTAAATATAGACAAGGTGCAGTAAATGTATGACATAAAAGATAAAAATGGTATACTCATTTAAGGCACTTACCATGAATGGAGCTTCCTGCAGGACCAGAAATTGCTCTGGGTGAATCAGTGACTGGTGAGTGACCATGAAGGCCTGGACATTACCATCCACTACCATAGACATTGTAGGCACTATATACTTAGGCTACACTAGATTTATTTGAAAATATTCTTTCTTCAAAAATAAGTTAACTTTATCTTACTGAACTTTTTTACTTTATACACTTTTAAATTTTTTAAACTTTTGACTCTTTTGTAATAACACTTTGCTTAAAACATACATTGTATAGCTATACAAAAATATTGCTTTGATGTCCTTATTCTGTACGCTATTTTCTATTTTTAAAGTTTTGTTTTTTACTTTTTAAAATGTTTTGTTATACACTAAGACACAAACACACACATTAGCCTCAGCCTACACAGGGTCAGGACTATCAATATCTATGTTGTCCATCTCTACATCCTGTTTCACTAGAAGGTCTTCAGGGGCAATAACACGCATAGAACTGTCATCTCCTATGATAACAGTGCCTTTCTCTGAATAGTTCTTGAAGGACCTGCCTGAGGCTTTTTTACAGTTAACATTTTAAAAAATAAGTAGAATAGTACACTCTAAAATAATAAAAAGTACAATAAATACATAAATCAATAATATAGTCATTATCAAGTATTATGTATTACAATACCTAATACATATATCTAATTACATGTGCTGTACTTTTATATGACTGGCAGCACAGTGGGCTTGTTTCTCTCTCTTTTTTTTTTTTCTTGAGTCAGTCTCACTGTCGCCCAGGCTGTAGTGCAGTGGTATGCTCATGGCCACTACAGCCTTGACCTGCTGGACTCAGGCGATCCTTCCATCTCAGGCTTCAAAGTAGCTAGAACTACAGGTGCACACCATCACACCTGGTTAATTTTTTGATTTATTGTAGAAACAAGGCCTCACCAAGTTGCCCAGGCTGGTCTTGAAGCCCTGGACTCAGGCAGTCCTCTCGCCTCAGCCTCCCAAAGTGCTGGGATTATAGGCTTGAGCCACTGCGCCCAGCCAGTGGACTTGTTTATACCAGCATCACCACAAACATGTCTGATGGCTATGATGTCATTAGGCAACAGGAACTTTTCAGCTCCATTAATCGTGTGGGACTTCCATGCTATATGCAGTCTATCATTGACTGAACCGTTGTTATACAGCACATAACTGTAATAATATCTTATGTTTGTATGAGTTTAATTGAATAACCTTAAGCTCTTATAATAACTGTAAGGTAGGACAAGAATTATCATTTTCCAGATGAGTTGATTTAATCCTAGAGAAGTTAAGTGATATATAGCTTCATTGAATTTCAGAGATGAATAGAATCTTAGAGATTTAATTTAATGTCCTCTTTTAAAAAAAGAGAACTGGGACTAAGTGAAGTAAAGAATCTGGGATTGCACAGCCAGAAAGTAAAAGATGTCACAGCATAAACAAAGTTCTATGTTGTATTTCAGTTTAGAAATTCTCAGATAAACTTATAATTGATTCAAGCTTGTTAGAACCATCTGCAGAGAATACGCTGCAAAGTATAACAGCTTCACAGGATGCTGTTCTTTTTTAAAAAAATGTTGCTTTTGAAGAAAATATCAGAGACAAGAAAAACGTTTTTTAAAATAAAAAAATAATTTTGTGTTTGCTTACATCTGAAGTGATTAACAATAAATGCAGTTTATAAATTATCATTAGCTTGCACTCAGGTCACATTTTATGGCTTCTCACAATTAACTAAATTTACAAGTATAAAGTTTATATTTCAGATGGATAAGCACAGGCTTTGTATTAAGAGTCATCTGATAATAAGAGTCCTTTCCTTTTTATCATATTTCTATTGATGAGAAGAAACACCTCACAGAAGAAATCAGGTGCTGATAGATGGGAGAGCATTACTGTACTTGGGATAATAGCCTTACTCTGATTAGTAACTTGTCCAAATTTTTTTTTCTTTTGAGTTGGAGTCTCACTGTCTCCCAGGTTGGAGTGCAGCGGCTACTTCCAAGTAGCTGGGACTATAGGCACACACCACTATACCCAGCTAATTTTTTTTGGATTTATTGTAGAGAGGAGGTCTTGCCAGGTTGTCCAGGCTAGTCTCGAACTCCTGGGCTCAGTTAATCCTGTCCCTCTGCCTCCCAGAGTGTTGGCATTACAGGCATGAGCTACTACTGTAATTAGCACAGAAGTGTTGTCGATTTAGTTTTCTTATCAGTATACAGAAGGGATTTAAATGCAGTACTTGCATAAAACAAGTACTTTTAGGTCCAGTGTCATAGTTTTCCTTTCATTAGAGTCAATTTCCTTCTTAAATTAAGGGAGACTCTAATTTCTAATGTCCTTTCCAAAAATGGCACTTCACATAATACCAGAGATCTTCGCTCATTCAATAAAATATATTGCTCGTGTATTATTTGCAAGCCACTGGGCTACAGGACATGGGGAAAATTAAGATGTATAAGATACAAATCCTCAGCCGGGCTCGGTGGCTCAGCCTGTAATCCCAGCACTTTGGGAGGCTGAGGTGAGTGGATAACTTGAGCCCGCGGGTTCGAGACCCGCCTGGGCAACTTGGCGAGACCTCATCTCTACAATAAATCAAAAATTAGCCGGACGTGGTAGCACGCGCCTGTAGTTCCAGCTACTCGGAAGGCTGAGGTGGAAGGATCGCCGGAGCCCAGGAGGTCGAGGCTGCGGTGGCTGGGAGCGGCCACTGCACTCCAGTCTGGGTGACAGAGTGAGAGACTCCAACTCAAAAAAAAAAAAAAAAAAAGATACAAATCCTCCCCTTGAAGGCAAGTGTGGGACACACTTGTCTACCACGTACCAGTTATAATAGATGCTTTATATCTATTATCTTAGAATCTTATACTTTAGGAGGGGGGAGATAAGACACATCCAGTAACAATGTGCTCGGCATATCTTGGGCCTCCAACAAGTATTTGTTGAATGAATGTAAGGAACTTAAAAGTATGTCAAAACAATCGCCCTCATCAGAAACCCAGAGACTCAGAGGCTCCCTGAGGTAGTGGTTTTCGATTACACAGATCGCATTTCATGTTTTGGAGCTGTGTAACGAAGAGACGCTGGGCAGGCGCGTAATCTGAATTTTTATTTCTTAATCCGCGAACTGGGGATAATGCCTTCCACTTCACCGTGTTGTTATGGGGGTTGATGATACGGTATGTGACGTTCTTCGCATTATAGGGCGCTCAATAAAAAGTCGCACCTATTTCTGTTAAATTTTAACTAGATACAAACTAGCCACCGATCTGGCATTCTTTCTGTAACGAACTGGCCTTCAGTTATGTAAAAACACTTCTTGCAAACGCCTTCAGGACTGGTGGAGCCTGAGATCACTGCTTTTCTGGTCGGAAGACATCAGCACTCCCAGTATGGAACCGGCTGAGGGGCGGGGTGCGATAAGGCGGTCCAGGGTTCACAAGCAACACTGACCCGAGGGGCTTGCCTCCAACGTTCTTTCACCCGCTTCCACGCCCTCCGCAGACTGCACAAAGTCTCCCAGTGTCTTGGCTTCTTTCCTCTTTTACTTCACCGCAGCCTGAGACCTAAGTCCTCTAACCCGACGTACTGCCGAACTGGCTAGCAAACACACACCCTAGCCCGGGGACTAAAAAGGGAATACCCGTAGCCTTCTCCCGGGACGAGGAGCAAAGCCCGCTGGGAAAATGACCTTTCACCTCCTCTCTTGCCTTACCTCAGCTCACCAATTTTGACGCTAGCGAATGAAGCGACGGAGACAGCTGGGAGGCGGGACTTAGTGTTGCCTGATCCACGTCGATTGGACCGCGACGGCGTCGGGGGGCGGGCCGCGCTAGCGGGCTAGCGATCCTCCTTCGGCGGGCGGGGAGAAGAGGGGGCTGCGCTTGCGCGCTGAGAGGCAGCGGAAGTGGCTGAGGCGGCTACGCGTGCGCGGTGGGCGGAGCGCGGCTCTCCAGCCGCCTTTGGCAGCTCGGTCCTTCCCAGCTTTGCCCAGTCCGTGTGGAGCTCTTTTCGCTGTCTGGTCGCGGAGAGTCGCTGCCGAGTGGGCGCTCGGTGTTCGGGTCGTCATGGCTGGTTACGAATACGTGAGCGCGGAGCAGCTGGCTGGCTTTGATAAGTACAAGGTAGCGCGGGTCGGCGGACGCCCCTCTCCCTCGTCCCGGCCTCGCCCAGGCGGCTTGAGGGGCTGGCGCGGTCCATGTCACCTTGTGCCGCGTGGCTCCCGGCGGGCTGGCGGGCGTTCCTCCCGGGGTCCTGCGAGTCTTGGGGATGCAGGTCGGGGAGCGTGGGAACACCCTAGGCCCGCTGCCCCTCCTCGGCACCCGCCGGGGAGATTTCCTTTTCCTTGGAGAGCGCTCGATGATAGCGGAGCGAGGGAATTCCCTTCCTTTTTTCCTTTCTTTCTTTCTTTTTTTTTTTTTAAACTTATGTATTATTGATTTTAAGTCCCTCGAAAAGATGCAGTTTCTTCTGTAGTGTCTTAATTGTCTTCATTGTAATGAAGTTTCTACACGCCTTTCTTGCATGCAACTTCGGTGGTGGAGACGATCCCTGGGCCGATGAGGCCCGGGAGGGGGAGCGGCTTACTGAGGCCATCCTGCTGGTGCCTCCACTTGTGCTCCCGGGAAGAGGCGTCCTTCCTTTCCGCTGCAGCTGCCAGATGAAATGCATGGACATGGGAAGGAGCTGTGTAGTGGAAAGAGCGCGGGCCTTGGAGTACATGTATTCCGAAGTCGCATTTCTTGATTTCGCCTTGGGCCCGTCCGTTTAGCCCCACTCCGTTCCTCTTGTATGTTTGTAAACTGGTAACAAGAGTTTCCACCGCGCAGAATGAGGAGGATTTGAATAGTGCCTGGCACGTAATGGGACCCCCAGTAAATGGGAGTTTGTTAACTTACCTCCAAATCCGGTTCTCCGTCACTCTTCGCTTACCAGTGAATGACTCCGCCGACGTCCAGGCGTCCAAGCCTGAAATGTGGGCTTTAACCCTTCATCCTTGCTGTTACCTGTTCATTTTTACATCTTAGCTTTATTGTTGATTTCTCAGAGAAGTCTTCCCTAAGTACTCCTTTCTCCCTTCAGTGTGCTGTCTGTTCTTTTGTGGGATTGCTGCTTTAGTGTGTGTCCCTATTAGAGTATAATGCCTAGGTGATTAGATTTGTCTTATGGACCACCATGGCCTGAGCACAGTGCTAGTTGTGTGCTTGCTAGGCACCCAATAAACATTTGGGAATGAATGAAAAACTGAAAAAAATCATGATGGATTTTGTTTAACTGGAATTGAAAAAAATTGTAAGGGACCGTAGGCCATATAGTATGTTTTTCTACTTTCAAATAATATTGTGTCATACCATTCTGAACTGAGGTGATGACTTGTCTTACAATTTTAAGTGGAAAGAGGCCTATATTGTTTTGGTAACTCAGGGCTTTACAACTTTATTTCAGAAGTTATTAAACCAGATAACCTGTTTTGCCCCTTTTGTTCTGCACTTTAAATATTTACATACAAAACATTTCCTTACTCGGGACTGACTTTCAAAGTGCCAATAGAAAAACTGTTTCATTGGTAGCTGTGTCTGTAATAGGGAATTTTTTTCTTATAAGGAATTGTCCCTAGGTTTCTGTTTTCAACTAGATAGGGGTCCTAATTACCAGAAATTTAATGTAATTTTCTGTTTCGATCTTTTTTCGCTCTTCATTATCTGACCCAGTTCCTGTGTCTGACAACAGATTTCCTGTCATCCTGGAAAACAAAGGTCGATTTAGCAAATGTTCAGTGTCCACTAAAATATAGTTTGTTGATGTTATTATAATGAGTCTTTTTTTTTTTTTTTTTTAAAGAACACATTTGTAATCTTAACATTTTTCTGGTAGGGTGTTCTTAATACTGCATCCATATTAAAAATTGTGAATCTATGGATATTCAAAGGGAAAATCCATGTGGTTGGTTTTGGTGAAATGTGAATTGCACCCACAGATCTTTTCTTGCATTCCCCTTGTGTTGTCTTCAGATGGTAAATGCTTTACAAATGTTTTTTGAGTTAAAACAACCTCCCCCCATAAATGAGTAAGGACTCAAAACACTGAAAGGAGATTTGTATTCCCTAGTGTGACTATAATACAGTAAAGACACATAAAGAAAAACTGATACTATAAAAGCAGCTGGTGGAAAAATTACTTTTGAACTAGTTTAATTTCTTTATCTTCCTTAGAGGTATATTTGAGAACTACAGTTGGAAACCTGGCAGTTATACAGAATAACTGCTGAAAGGGGTGCACATGTAGAGTGGTAATTAGGTATCTGTAGTAAGAAACTATAAAATAATGGATTTTCAGTACAGAGGAAAGCAGGGGATAGAGCCTGTGTTGTATAGTCTCAACACTTATATTCTCTGTTGTGTTACTTGATACAGTTAATATCAAACAGTTGAATAATTAGTTGAATGCTTTCTCTGTTAGAACTTGAGCTTTGGGAGATGGGCCTATAGCTCTCTTGCTCAGTATGACCAATGTCTAGCACAGTATGTGAACAGAGTAGGTGCTCTGTAAGTATTGAAGGAATGAAAGTGTAAAGGAATATAAAGAATATAAACCATTTTGGAAGTATGGTAAAAGGAGTTGTGAGTCTGGATATTGGAAGGATGCTTTTGTATTTTGAATGTGAAGATGTAAGGGGTTTAACTACCATTGTTCTCTCTTGTTTATTAACTAACATAACTTCAGACCATTATGTTGTGAGATTTCAACCTCATGAGACATATTCCTCTGCCCATCCTTTCTTTCGCACAGGTCTTTGTAGTTGAGGGATTTTTCCCCACCTAAGGGTGAAACTGCTACTGTGGCTTGCCTCATCTGACCTAGGGAAGGCAGAGTTTTAATTGATAGTGTAACAGCTAGTTTCAAATTGTATCATTTTGCTTCAGAAACAGTGTTCTGTAAAATACCTTGTTTGGTTTAAAGAATATAATTTCATGATGAATTGGCTTCTGCTGTTACAGTAGTTAATTGACTGTCAACTATAATCTGATTATAGGACTCATGATAATTGCAAATTTATTAGTGTTACAATTGAGAGGTTGCAAAGAGAGTTCTGCATCTTGATGGCAGAGATAAAGAACTGGAATCTGGCCCTTGACCTTACTAGTATATATACAGTTTGATTGTTTATTCAACAGGCATTTATTGAGGATCTACTCAGTGTCAGGCACAGCATAGGAGCTGCAAAATCAAGCTAAGCTGAAATTCCTGCCTTCAAATAACTCAGTTTGGTGGCATATGGACATGTGAATAAACAGTTATAAATAGTTAATAAGCGCGGTTAGGTAAGTGCTGGATGCTATGGGAGAGGAGAAAAGTAGCTGCCAGAGAGTGGGGGTTAGAGCTGAGAAAGGCTTCAGAGGGAATGGAGGTGAAGGCAGAGCTCAGTTTAGAAAGATGAACACTGAATAGCTCCAGTACAGATGCTTCTCTGTGTATGATGGGGTTATGTTCTCGGTGAACTCATGCAAATCGAAAATGCATTTAATACACCTAACCTACCTAACACTGTAGCTTAGCCTAGCCTTCATTAAACATTCTCAGGACATTTACATTAATTAGCCTACAGTTGGGCGATATCATCTGGCAACACAGTAGCAGATCGGTTGTTTACCCTTGCGATTGCATGACTGACTTGGAGTTATGGCGTTGTGCTGCCTGTCATCGCAGGAGAAAATTGTACTTTCTACTGAATGCTTGTTGCTTTTGTGCCTTTGAAACTTGGAAAATCTTAAGTGAAATCATTCTAAGTTGGGGATTGTGTATTACCAGGTTAATGTTGGTAAGTAGGAGAAAAGGCCTTTATTGGTTTAGAGTCTTACTCTGTCACCCAGGCTGGAGTGCGGTGGCACGCTCACGGGTCACTGCAGCCTCAACTTTCTGGGCCCAGGTGATCCTTCTGCCTCAGCCTCCTCGGTAGCCTCCCAAAGTACTGGAATTAGAGGCATGAGCCACCGTACCCGGCTATATAATCTTTATCTCTTTTTTGGTAAAAATGATATAGAAATAATTTAATACTTTTGGATCTTAAGTATATAATTTTTTTTTTTTTTTTGAGTCAAGGGTCTCACTCTGGTTGCCCAGGCTGGAGTGCAGAGGCGCAATCACAGCTCACTGCAGCCTGGAACTCCTGGCTTCAAGCAGTTCTCCTGCCTCAGCCTCTCAAATAGTTGGGACTACAGGCAGGTACCTCCATGCCTGACTAATTTTTCTATTCTGTTCATAGAGATGAGGTCTTGCTATGTTGCTCAGGCTGGTCTCAAGCTCCTGGGCTCAAGCAATCCTCCCACCTCAGCCTCCCAAAGGGATTACCAGTGTGAGTCACTGAACCCAGCTTAAGTGTATTATTTAATGAACTTTTACATACACATATACCACACATATATACCCACCACCTGGCTCAAGATACAGAATTATTTCTAGTACCTCAGAAGGTCCCCATTCAGTCCCTCTCACCAAGATACTATTATGACTTCTTTAGCCATAAATTAATGTGTCTGTTTTTGAACTTCAGAGGAGTAGAATCAATAAAAGCATGTTCTTTTGAGTGTCTGCCTTCTTTCACTCTGTTATGTCTCATACGTTCTTTACCTGTCTTCTCGTTTTCCAGACTCAGCTTAAATGCTCCTCTTAGAGAAGCTGTCTCTGACTATTCTGACTAGGCACACTCCCTGGCCTGCTTGTCCTCTTCTTTTTTTTGGGTAGGTCACCATCTTTTTTAGCTTCCTAGGACTGCCATAAAAATTATCACACACTGGGTGACTGTAAACAACAGAAATGTGAAATGTATTCTCCCATAGTCTGGAGGCCAGAAGTCTAGAAAGTCAAGATATTTGGCAGGCCCACACATGCTCCAAAAGCTCTAGGGAGAATACTTCCTTTCCTCTTTCAGCTTCTGGTGGCTCCTCGCTTCCTGGCTTTGGCAGCATAACTCCAGTCTTGGCTTCTCTTCATATGACCTTCTTCCCTGTGTTTCTGTCCGCTTGTTCTCATGTACAATACCTTGTGTATTTCCTTCATAGTATTTAGCACAACTTGTGATTATTTACTTGTTTTCTTGCTCACCATCTATCTTGTACTAGACTGTAGACTTGGTGAGCACAGGAAACATTTCGATCTTGTTCACCATTCTCTTCCTAGTGGTCTAGCACAGTCCTTGCAATGGCAACATCATAGGCACTCACGTATGAATATTTGTTGACTCACTGAATGAATGTAGAATGAACTCTGCTTATTTCTTGACTTGGATTGAAGTTTTAAAAGGTTTTGATTGGCTGAGTGTGGTGTCATGTGCCTGTCAGTTTTAACTACAGTATTTAGGAGGCTGAGGCAGGATTGCTTGAGAGGAGGACTTAGAGGCTGCAGCGAGCTATGATTGTGTCAATGTACTTCAGCCTGGGTGACAGAGCAAGACTCCTGTCTTTCTAAAAATAGAGTTTTGAAACTTTCTGATATTTGGTAAAATATTATCGAAGGTAATTCTGAATTTCACTGAGACTTTATGAAAATATTTTCACGTGGGTAAGATAGACATTATTGCTGTAGATGACATAGAATTCTGCTCCCAGATAAAAATTATTAAATAACAATAATTATTAAATTATCCTGGCCGGGCTCGGTGGCTCAGCCTGTAATCCTGCGCCTTTGGAAGGCTGAGGTGAGTGGATTGCCTGAGCCTGTGGGTTCGAGACCCGCCTGGGCAGGCAAGACTTCATCTCTACAATAAATCAAAAAAATTAGCCGGGGTGTGGTAGCACACGCCTGTAGTTCCAGCTACTTGGAAGGCTGAGGCGGAAGGATCGCCGGAGCCCCAGCAGGTCGAGGCTGTGGTGGCCGGGAGCGGCCACTGCACTCCAGTCTGGGTGACAGTGAGACTCCAACTCAAAAAAAAAAAAAAGAAAAATTATCCTATTTTCATTTTGCTCGACAAAATAAAATATTATTAAATAATTAAAAAATTATTAGCAGTCTTGAAGGAAATGTTTAAAAGTTCTACCATAATTTGCTTATTTACAGAGACTTAAGTGAAGATATTCTTTGCACGACCAGATTTGCATGCTGAGAGTTTTGGGAGGTATATCTGTTTTCTTGGATAACTATGTCAGGATCAGAAGAAATCTGTAGAGGATAGAAAATCAGTTTACTTTGGTAAGATGAAATGTAAGCTAATAGATGTAGCCTTGCTCTTATGTTCCAATAGTCAATTTCATTGTTAGTATAGAGAGAGATGGCTTAGCAGTTCATGTAAGAAAGCCCTGAGGGATTCAGATGACTGTGAAGTTGTATGTAAGTCTGTAGTATGATTTTGTTGCTACAGGAAATTAATAACTTGAGCATTGTGAGTTGTTGAGGAAGAGGGGCTTATCATCCATCGTGTTCTTATTTCTACTCATACATTGCCCAAAATATCCCTTTTGCCCTGAATCACGTGTTTGTATTGACTTAACAACAGAATGGATTGTCTGAAGCAGGGCCTGTCAACCTAAAGCTCCCAGACCACCTGTTTTTGTGAATAAAGTTTTGTTTGAACACAGCCATGCTTATTTGTTTACATGTTTTCTGTGACAGCTTTCTTGTGTCAATGACACGGTTACATATTTGTAACAGAGACCATATGGCCTACAAAGCCTAAAGTATTTACTGTCCAATGCTTTACATAAAAAACTGCAGTCCCTTGTCTGAACTAGACCTAGGTGATGAAGGAGTTTCAAACCATGGTGAAAGAGGAGCTGCAAAAAGAATATGAAAACAGATGAAGAAAGGATTTAGGTGTGACAGGGAGAGCTGTCTTCAGATATTTGAAGGACTGTTTAGAAGAAAAATTAGACCCCTTACCTGCTTAGTTTTGTGGAGCAAAATGAAAACAGGATAGAAAATATAGGGTGTCGGGAGGATTTTGCTAGTATATAGAAAAATTGTATTAATTTTGGGTTGAGTTGCTTCTGGAAGTAATTACTGATTGTTTTTGGTTTTTGGTAACCAGAGGCATTTAAAAAGAGACTGAATAACTGTTTTATCTATTCTCTTAGATGACAGTAGTGGTATGTTAGGTTATACATCCTCTGAGCACTCTTGTGGTTCTGAAGTTATTGCCTTGGAATGATTCTCTCAAACTCAGGCTGTGATCCTCAAGCTTTCTTCAAGGGTACTAACTTATTGTGATCCATAGTTTGTAGAGCCATGCAAGTTACACTACGTCTTAACTGGATTATCTAACCTGGTTGAGGTTTTCTGGTATATGCTAAAACATTCCAGATGGAAAATTTAACAGGTGTTAACAAATAACCTAAATCTAGTTTAGCATCTTTAAAAGTTTGTATTTTGTTTATTTTTTTATGCACATGGAGAATTTAAATCATTCTTCCTCCTATTGATTCACAAAATATTTTAAAGTTTCTTAGTTTATAGTGAGTGATATATGACCTTGGAAAATACTCAGGTGTGTAAGACTAGTGCACAGAGTTTTCTTTAGGTTTATTGTTTGCTGACTTTTGTGATCTCATGTTAATTTTTCTTGCTATGTTTGAGATCATCAACTGTTATTGAATGTCAAATAATTGAAATCTGATTGAGTAAACTGGCTTTCTTGTTTCATGCTACTACTGGTTTCCTGAAGTAGACATTTAGTGTTAAAGCTTCAGAATTTAGAAAGAGAAGCTTTTCAAATCAAAGTACCATTTGTTGAAGACCTTATTTTAGATCTACGTTAAAATTATGGAAAGCTGCTGAATGAGACTCATTCAGCAAATGGTTGAATTGAGAACATTGTACAGTTACATTGTGCACTGTATTAAGTATTCATGTGATATCTTAAACCGTTTTCTTCTGATCAGGATTTCTTACAACTTTCGTTCTTTGCAGTAGATGGCAGGCTGGAAATGGGTGATTTTTCTAGTTTAATCTGACCTGCTGGTTATATCACATGGTTCTGGGTGCAGATTTTTTGACGCAGAGGATTCCAGGGCCTGCTTACCTTGTCATCGGCAACCTTTAGTGATTCATATTGGTTTCAGGTCCACAAGTCTGAAGACAAATTCAGGGTCAGTTTAGAACTCTTTTATTCTGCAGAGGTTCCAGTGGAGTGATGTCTATTATGTGAAAAGGCTCTGTAAACTGGAGAGTATCCTACAGGTGAAAGTTGAAAGTTTTATCCATGGGGGGTATGTTCCAAGATCTCCAGTGGATACATGAAACCAAGGATAATACCAAGGATAATAAAACAACAATTATAGCCATATACTTTAATGAAAATTACATGAATTTGATCTCTCTCCCAAAATACCTTTATGTACTGTTCACCTATTTTCCAACCATGGTTTACCATAGATGAAGTGCAGCCATCCTTGGCCAAGGGGAGACTACTGTACTAATTTAAATAGGCATCTCCTGAAAGTCTGGATGCAGTTTCATGGCTTATAACTCTGACCACTAGCAGCAAGCTGCACTGTCCAGCATCATTTCTTTCTTTCTTTTTTTGAGTAGGAGTCTCACACTGTTGCCCACGCTGGAGTGCAGTGGCATACTCACTGCCACCACAGCCTCTACCTGCTGGGCTCAGGTTATCCTTCTGCCTCAGCCTTCCAAGTAGCTGGAACTACAGGCATGCGCTACCATGCCTGGCTAATTTTTTATTTATTGTAGAGACGAGATCTCATCAAGTTGCCCAGACTGGTCTCGAATACCTGGACTCAGGCAGTCCTCTGGCTTCTACCTACCAAAGTGCTGGGATTATAGGTGTGAGCCACCACACCCAGCATCATCATTTTTTACTACTGTCTGTCTCAGATCTTTTGTCTCAATTATCCCATCTTAGTCAAAATGAGTTAGAGAAATGAAAGAACCTCAGACATGGAGTTCTTCAAACATTTGACTTACTCATTGATTCTTTGCTAGCAGTATTTTAAACATTCTCTATTTATTTGCTTTTTGGTTCCATCATACTTTTTTTTTTGAGTTGGAGTCTCACTCTGTCTCCCAGACTGGAGTGCAGTGGCATGCTCACGGCCACTGCAGCCTCGACCTGCTGGGCTCCAGCGATTCTTCTGCCTCAGCCTTCCAAGTCGCTGGAACTACAGGTGCGCACTACCATGCCTGGCTAATTTTTTATTTATTGTAGAGACGAGGTCTCACCAAGTTGTCAGGGCTGGTCTCGAACCTGTGGGCTCAGGCAATCCACTCACCTTGGCCTCCCAAAGTGCTAGAATTATAGGCTGAGCCACGGAGCCTGGCCCCATCACACTTTTAAGTCTTGAAACACTGAAGGTTTTTCTTGCAAATTTATAAACATTCAGAATGAAATTTTGATCTTTAATTATGACTTTAATAAAATTAGATGCTCAAATGACTACTTATTTTGTATATATACTAGGCATAAATACAAAACATAACCAAAACTTCTTCAGACACTTGGCTAGTATAACATTATTTAAATGTCAGATGGATGAATTAGATAATATTAGTCCAGATAATACTTTGAACTCCCTGAGGGCAGAAACTGTCTATTACCAGTTTTGTATCTCTTCTTCCTCATACCTAGTGGACTGCTTCCTACATGCCAAATACTACTGTGTATGTCAGAGGAATAAGTTATCAGCATGACTCTTAAGGTTTTTCATATTTATATACACATATCTGTTAAATTTCCTTTGAATTCTAATTAGCTGAATAATTGAGGAATGAGCTCTATTACCACCCAACCCTAACTTATTTTGTCTTCCTTTGCTTATTTATGCAATCTAGTTTCCTGCTATATAGAGATTTATCATTCCTTTGGGACTCAACACTTAAGACTTATTTAGTAATAATAGCTAATACTTATATAGCACTTAATGTGGGCCAGGTACTGTTTTAAGCACTTGACATAACTTACGTAATCCTTATGACAATCCTTTGAGGTAAGGGCTATTATACTCATTTTACAGGGGAAGAAACTAAGGCAGAGAGGTTAAGTAACTTCCCCAAGGTCACATAATTAAGTGTAAGTAATGATATCAAGGGGAAAAAATAACTAGATTGCTGTAAGTAGAGAGGAATAAAGGAGGTTTGTGGTGTTTCAATACATATAGTGTACGGTTTACTGATCCTGCATGTAAGTGAGAACATGTAAGCAATATAAATTTTTCTACTGAAACACTGTAATATAAAAATTGATTGAGAGGGAAGGATGAGTCCAGTGCTTATCTTGGTGATTTGGACTCTGGATGAGTATGTGCAAATGAAACAACCACTGTTTGATTAACTCTGTGATTTGGGGTTGATCTTTAGACTTCCCCTGTGACCCTTCTCTCCCCCTCTAAAAGTAATATCTGGTTATACTTGACAGTCTTTGCCCCATTTATATTGCTACTCTGTTTTGTTATTCATATGAGGATATCATATAAATAGATGTATTCTCCGTGTTATTTTTGTACTCTTTCCTCTCTGCCTCCTTCTTCCCCTTTCTTTCTTAACTTCCTTTCTTTGTGAGGTGGGGTCTTGCTATGTTGCCCAGCTGGTCTCATAGAACTCCTGGGCTTAAGTGATCCTCCTACCTCAGCCTCCTGTGTAGCTGGGATTATATGCATGTGCCACTGTGCCTGCATGTACTGTTATTTTCATTTGGAAAATATTATTTTATTTGTTAATGGCAAAGAATAACTGAATATTTTATTTCATTTCTTAACAGTACAGTGCTGTGGATACCAATCCACTTTCTCTGTATGTCATGCATCCATTTTGGAACACTATAGTAAAGGTAAGATATAGTTAATAGATGTGTACTTTTTGTTTTAGTAAATTTTATTTTATGCAGTGTTGTAGATGCATCTCTAGAAAAACTACACATTCTTCCTTTCCTTAGTCACATACATTTTGATTTATCTCACTGTTGAAATCTAAGTTTATACTTTAGGATGTATCATTGTTGTAAAATGTCTTTTAAAATTTTCTCAAACAAATGTAATGCTATGATTAAAAAAGGTTGCTGATAACAGAATTATTTAAGATATACAGGACAGAAGAAAAATGCTAATGGAGCTTATGGTTTATTTCTTACTGTATATATCTTCTGCATATGAGCTTCCAAATGTATAGCTTTTTTGATTTAGCTTTGTATATTGTAATATATAATGGACACAGATTCCTCTGCTTTGATTATTTTATAATTATTTTGTAAATACAGGTATTTCCTACATGGTTGGCTCCCAATCTGATAACTTTTTCTGGCTTTCTGCTGGTTGTATTCAATTTTCTACTTATGGCATACTTTGATCCTGACTTTTATGCTTCAGGTAAGAATATTGCTTTAATATAAAATTTAAAATGTTTAAGTAGAGAAAAATGAGATGTGGTTGGTTATTTTCTGGTTCTATTAAATGCTTGTATTTCTGAAAAGTTTCAGATATTGTAATTGTATATTAGATGTCAGAATTGTACATAAAAGCTAAGTTTTGTTTTCACAATGTTATTTATATATTTCCATTACATTTTAGAAACATAATATTAACTTATGCTGTGTAAAAAGCAATGAGATTTTTGACAAAATCAAAATTACTGGGTTTACATGAAGATGGAAAATTAAGACTGTGAAATTTTGCCTAAAAATGAATTCAAGCAGGGCCCAACATACTTGTCAATTCCAAGAACACCTCTTCCCCTTTTCTAGGCATGGAAGAAAAACCCCTTTCTTCTAAAGGGAATGTGATCTTTTCTGCCCTTGCTTAGTATCCCTGCTTGCCTTTAGCAACTCTCAGTTTCCTCTGACAATGGTTCTTAGACATTAAATATTTATTGCTAAGTCTGGACCCTTTGGGGGAAGAGAAGCAGGCAGAACTTTTGGAGCTGGTTCCACCCTCTGTTCCAACATCTTCTCTCACACCTGTTCTGTCTTTATTCTGTCCCACAACCAGTTGCTGCTTACTATCTATGAGGGGCTGAGACGTTACCTTTCTGGTTTTGTCAGGGATCCTGATATATATTAGTATTTACCTAGTTCTGCATTAAAAATAGACTGTAAAGTACTTTATCCTCTAATTAACAAATAGCTTCTCTTTGTCAGTATTTACTGACTAAGGGCGATTGTACTTAGTTGAACTGTATTAAAATCTTAGTTGCTTTCCTTTTCAGCACCAGGTCACAAGCATGTACCTGATTGGGTTTGGATTGTAGTGGGCATCTTGAACTTCGTAGCCTATACTCTAGGTAAGAAACTGGTAAATACTTACTTTAGTCAGTGACTGCTGAATTAGCAAGGAAGCCACATACTAAGTTAACATTTTCTCTTCTGCTTAATTCATTTTGGCTAGGATTTATCAGTATCCTGTTCAAATGGATTAATATGTTTTTGAGTTTCTCTGTGAAAAATATTGTCATTCATTGCTAGATATTCACAGAATAAGGTAGGAGTTGACAAACTACTACTATTTGTGGACCAAATCTGGTCCATTGCCTATTTTGTAAGTAAAGTTTTACTGGAACACATCTATGCTCTTTGCTTTATATATTGTCTGTGGCTACTTTCCTCTAATAAAGACACAGTTGAGTAGTTGCAATAGAGACTGTATGGCCCACACAGCCTAAAATATTTATCATTTTGCCCTTAGCAAAAAATATTTTTTGCTTAATTTTTGGAAGCAATACTAACATCAAACAGTGACAAAATAGAGAGATACTATAGTCGAACACAGTAGGAGGTCAAATAAGGAAGTGATCAATTTCTTTTTGGTAGAGAGAGTAGTCAGGGAAGTGTATTGTACTAGACCATACTGTTTATTTTGACATCAGTGCCTTTCATTGGGATTATCTGCCTGGCTTGTTCTGTGTTCTTCTATTCTCCTTCCCTGCTTTTTCTCCATAGCACTTAAAACTATATAGCATGTTATCTATTTACTTGCCTACTTGTTGGTTGTTTGTCTGTTTTAACTATACTGTTTTTTTTTTTTGAGTCAGAGTCTCACTCCATTGCCCAGACTGGAGTGCAGTGGCATGCTCATGGCCACCCCAGCGTCAACCTGCTGGGCTTTGGCTATCCTGCCACCTCAGCCTTCCAAGTAGACAGAACTAGAGGTGTGTGCTACCATGCCTGGCTACTTTATTTATTTATTTATTGTTGAGACAAGGTCTCACCAAGTTGCCTGGGCTGGTCTCGAACTTGCAGACTCAGGGAATCCCCTCTCCTTGGCCTCCCAAGTGCTGGGATTACAGGCTGAGCCACCGAGCCTGGCTTAACTATACTGTTAAGTTCTGTGAGAGGAATACTGTTTTGTTCACTGCTGTATCCCCAGTATTGAGAACAGTGCTTAACACAAAGTAAGTACTCAGTAAATCATTTTAAAATGCAGTAAAATAGCAACGTCTAACTTCAAGTTGCTAAGATCTTTTCAGATAAAAATGACTTGTTTTCAAAAAACCAGTATAACCTGCCACATTAGGTTGGGTGTGGTGACACACACCTGTAATCCTAGCACTTTGGGAGGCTGAGACGGGAGGATTGTTTGAGCCCAGGACTTCAGGACTTGCCTGGGCAGTAAAGTGAGACCCTATCTCTACAAAAAACAAAAAACAAATGAACAACAACAGCAACAACAAACACTGTTACATAATTCAGTGCTGATGTGGTGGATGACCAGAGCTGCAAGAGTTTGGAGAAGGAAGAAATCAGTGAGGTCTAAAAGAATATGGGAAAGCATTCCCTCCTCTTGAAATGGCATGCTCCTTTATCTCTTAGCTCCTGAAATCCAACTCATTTTTTATGTCCCCCACTCAGATTTCATCTTGCTCAAAGCCATTCTAGATTATTTTAGCCCAAAGGGAACTTTTCCCTTTGCTGTGTGCTTTTATGGTTTGTGACATACCAGACTTTAATTATCGTGCTTTGTTCCCTCTTCAACTGTAAACACTTTGAGAGCACAATCTTAGTTTATTCGAAGATTCTTACAGTCTATATGGCACCAAGAATAGTGCATTGTAGTTGCAATAAATTTAATTATTATATTTGCTGAGCACCTACTGTGTATTTTCTGAAAGCACTTACAATTATGGAGGCAGTAAATCTGTAAAGAAGTGACTGTAAATTCAAACAGAATGAAAATAAGTGTTATGATTGAAGTACTTTGGATCTTAGAATAAGGAGAGGTTAGATAAATTGTAATGAATAATAAAATATAATTGATTGTTTTCTGGAGGCTTGAGAATTTGTGCTTAGTAGAACAACCCAATTGCTAGGCAGAATTGGAAGTATTCAGAGTCCAACTAGAGTGCTTCTTTCTAAGATCTAAAGTTGACACCATTTAGTATAATATAAAATATTTTGATTTTTAGACTAAACTTTGAGAAATTTTATTTCTGAAATCTTTGAATTATGGGAATTAAAGATAAGATTTTCATAGTGCTGGCTAGTAGCTGTACATACCATTCCTGTGATATGCTGATTTATTTTGTTTTTTTCTTTCAGTTTATTAAAGAAGACATATGTTGAACTTTTACTGTTCTATGTGTTTTTGTTGCAGATGGTGTGGATGGAAAGCAAGCTCGTAGAACCAATTCTAGCACTCCCTTAGGGGAGCTTTTTGACCATGGCCTGGATAGTTGGTCATGTGTTTACTTTGTTGTAACTGTGTATTCGATTTTTGGACGAGGATCAACTGGTGTCAGTGTTTTTGTCCTTTATTTCCTATTATGGGTAGTTTTGTTCTCTTTCATCTTGTCCCACTGGGAAAAGTATAACACAGGGATTCTTTTCCTGCCTTGGGGATATGACATTAGCCAGGTGGTAAGTATGTGTTCTGCCTTAAATTTTCAACATTGCCATGATGTTTCTGGAAAGTTTTTGTCATTCCTTCTGTATTGTGCTTAGGCTTTTTTGATTAACACCAATGTGCACTTTAAATTTATTTTATTTTACTTTTACTTATTTATGGAAAATTTCAAACATATAAAAAGCAGAGTAGAATAGCGAACCCTTATGTACCTGTTACTTAGCTTCAGCAATCAGTAACCCATAGCCAGTCTAGTTTCATATATATCCTCCTTCAGCCCTCTTCTCAATTTTAAAGGAAATCCTGATAATATGTTGTGAATGTTTTACTATGTATCTCTTATTGAGAAGAGCTTCTTTTGCAAAAACATAATCACAATGCCATGATTACACCAAAAATTTAATAATTTTTAAATTTTATTAAATCTTTACTCATTTGAACTGTTGATTTTGTAAAGATATACATGTACAATTAAATCGTTGGCTTTTTGTCTTCAGTGCCAACTTTTCAGTGAGTAGAGAAATTTCTTTCTCTTACTTTCATAGGCTTGCCATTAACTCTCCCTGCCTTTGGATCTTAGCTTTTCGTGTTGCCATTTTGCCCAATTGCACCTAAGCCTCCATTAAGAAAATCAGAAGTTGGAGTGTGTCTTGTTGAAGGAAGTGGTTGGATGGGCAAATTGAATCATCTTATGACTTAACTAATTTATGAGTTGCATTTGAAGTGCTCCAAATGATGTCCATTTGCTTGCTCTGTCTAGAACTTAGTTATTTTATATCACTGTTGGCTTAAAAAATATTTTTAAGGAGAAGAAGACTTGCCATATACCAAATTTAAGCATACTTCTTGCTTTTACTAAAATTGTTTGACTAGACTTAATGTTGCATAAAGCGTTATTGACTCCATATCTTTCCAGCTGTTAATGCTTCTTTATGCTTTTGTCTGCATTTTCCTTTCAGACTATTTCTTTTGTCTACATAGTGACTGCGGTTGTGGGAGTTGAGGCCTGGTATGAACCTTTCCTGTTTAATTTCTTATATAGAGACCTATTCACTACAATGATTATTGGTAAGAAGCTCCATGTTGAAGCCTGTTTTAACCATCACTTTGTTATCAAAAGACAGTGTTTGACTATAACAAACATCAACCCCTCTACCTCCAAACCTCCAGCAAACAGAACAACCCACAACTCTAGGATTTCAACCTAGCCTTTAAGGAAAGAAGGTCTCTTGGTTTTGTTTTGTTTGTTCAACACCAAATTTTTTCTGATCAGATGGAAATACCAAAATAGATCACACAAACCTGGTAAAATAACTATTCAAATTAGTCTAGCCTGTATTGGAGAATCCACATTTTAGGTGCCATTTGGTATAGGTTTCATACTTGTCTTAAAGTTGAAGATTATTAGTTTATGTGAAATAGAATAGATAAAACATAGACATTATTTTATAGTATAGCCACTCCAAAAATTAAGTCCCTATCCCTCTCAGATACTCTCCTTCTTATCCCACTAAATGGTAGTTAAAGATTTTTGATAGTGGTAACAGTTCCCTTTTGGTTTTAGCCAGGAGTGGGAGAGTATCTATAGGATAATTGACTGAGTAGAGGAGAGTGTTACTGGAAGGGAAGAGGCAAAGAGGAAGAGGAATCTGGGTGATTGTTTTGGATACTAGGAGTGGTACTAAGGACCTTTGTAGAAGTAAAAAGGCATACATGTGGACTATGCCTTGTGCTCTGTTCTCTTAGATAAAATATAACCTTATCTCTTTCTATTTGTGAACTTTGGCAATGGAATGGGAATTAGGTAAGAAAACTGTTGAGAAGATAATGTATTAAGCATTGGCTTCTAGAAAAGTAGTGGTTTGGTCCTTTTACTTTGGCTTTGGACTGCACATATTTTAGGAGCCACTCTGCAATCTACCAAATGTTTATTTTTTTGGTATCTGTATAAGCTGTTATTTCTTTACCTTGAAAAGATTATTTTTCTTCCACCATGTAGTGAATCTTTTGATTTAAGCAGCTTGTCCCATGGCAGGCTTGCTGCATTTTACATTGAATGTTAAATTTAAAGGTAAGACAAAATTATCTGATATGTGAGACATATTTTTGAATGTTAAATAGTATTTTAATAGGCACATAATTTTCTTCATAACTTATAAGTTTATGTGAATTCTTCTGTTTGAAATAAAACAAAACCTGTGGGGTTCTATATAAATAAACCAACTTTCCCAATACTAAATTTGAGCAAATACAAATGGAGAGAAGGATGTTAGTACCTAAGCAGGTTAGTTTCTGCTGATAAAATTGATGGTGGTGTGTTGGTTGGGGTGTACTAGAGCTCAGTGTGAGGAGAGGGATGATGAAAGGCTGAGAATAGATGGAGTGGTTTCTGTTGGCTATTATGGAAGGTTGCCTTCCTTGAGTACAACAAAGTAGAAAGCAGGATTCCTCTTCTCATTTTTCCCCCTTTTTATTGTGAAAAAAATGTGACCATCTATAGTCTTTGAAGTATTTCTACTTTTATATATAAATCCCTATATTCCATCATCCAGCTTCAACAGTTTTCAATACCAGTGTCAATCTTTTTTTCAAATGCGCCACTACTCTCTAAGCCCAGAGTTATTTTATAATATCTAATCTATTTTACTTACCCACATAGTTTCCATTTCTGCTATACTTCATTCCTTTTTATATATTTGACTTACCATATGGTATTCTTTTACAGAAGTGTAAGAACTTCTTTTAAGATTTTTTATAGTGCAGATTTGGTAGCAGTATATTTTGTTTTTACTTCTGTGAAAATGTATTGATTTTGACTTAATTTTTCATTCAGCATTTTGTGTATTATTCTAATATCCTCTGACATCTGTTGTTTCTGATTCAGCGTATACATCTGTGGCATTCTATATGTCATGTGCTATTTTTCTCTTGTTGCTTTTAAGATAAAGATTATTGGCCAGGCTCGGTGGCTCAGCCTGTAATCCCAGCACTTTGGGAGGCCAAGGTGAGTGGATTGCCTGAGCCCGTGGGTTCGAGATCTGCCTGGGCAACTTGGCAAGACTTTGTCTCTACAATAAATCCAAAATTAACTGGGCGTAGTAGCATACACTTGTAGTTCTGGCTACTTGGAAGACTGAGGCAGAAGAATCACTGGAGTCCAGCAGGGTGAGGCTGCAGTGGCCAGGAGCATGCCACTGTACTCCAGTCTGGGCGCCAGAGTGAGACTCCAACTCAAAAAAAAAAAAGATTATCTTCGGCTTTTAAAAGTTTGACTATGTTCATAACCAGTCTGGGCAACTTGGTGAGACCGTGTCTTTACAATAAATCAAAAAATTAGCTGGGCATGGTGGTTTGTGCCTATAATTCCAGCTCTTGGAAGGCTGAGGTGGAAGGATTGCCTGAGCCCAACAGGTGAAGGCTGTGGTGGCTGTGAGCATGCTACTTCATGCACTCCAGTTTGGGCGACGGAGTGAGACGCAAAAAAAAAAAAGGTTTGACTATGATGTACCTAGGTGTGGTTTTTTACTGTTTGTCCTTCTTGGTATTTGTTGAGCTTATTGGCCCTGTTGGATCTGTAAACTAATATTTTTGACTAAATATGGGAAGTTTTTAGTCACAGTTTATTTCTTCAGATATTTTTTTCTGCCTCTTCTCTTCTTCTAGAAGTCTACTTATGTGTATGTTAAACAAGTGTGCTTGATATTATCCTACAGGTAATTTTCTGAGGCTTCATTAAGTTCTCTTTAGTCTTTTTCCCTATTATTTATACTAGTAGATAATTTCTATTCATCTGTCTGTAAGTACATTGATTTTTTTTTTCTTCTGTCATCTCCAATCTGCTGTTGAGCCTGTCTAGTGAATCTTTCTTTTTTCTTTTTTTTTGAGTCAGGGTCTCATTCTGTTCCCCAGGCTGGAGTGCAGTGGCATGCTCATGGCCACCGCAACCTCGACCTGCTGGTCTCAGGCAATCCTTCTGCTTCAGCCTTCCAAGTAGCTGGAACTAGAGGCATGCACCACCATACCTGGCTAATTTTTTATGATTTATTGTTGAGATGAAGTCTCACCATGTTGCTCAGTTTGGTCTCAAACCCATGAGCTCAGGCAATCTTCTCGCCTTCACCTCCCAAAGTGCTGGGATTACAGGCATGAGCCACCACACCCAGCCTAGTGAATCATTCATATAAGTTATTGTACTTTTCAAAAGCTCTAGAATTTCCATTTTTTTATATGTTCCAAATCTCTGTTGAGATTCTTTGTCCATTCATTATCACTATATTTTCCTTTAATTCTTCAAACATACTTAAAATAGCTGCTTTAAGGTCTGTTTGCTAAGTCCAGCATCTCAGCCCACTTAGATTCAGTTTCTGTTGACTGTTTTTTTTTCTATTTAGTTGTATATCTAGCAGTTTTTGTTGTTGTTGAAAACTGGACATTATAGATAATATTTGTGGAGACTTTAGAATCTGTTTTGTTCTAGGATTTTTTTGTTTTTTATTCTAATAGGTATTCAACTTGTTTGGACTCAGATGGAGAAATTTGTCCCTTTATGGGGTATAGTAGCTCATGTCTCTGTTTAATTATTTTGTGCTTTCAAGTACAGCTTTTTTAGCCTAGTCTCTTGGGTGTCTCCCCTGTGTCTAATGGTCAGCTAAAGATTTAGGTAAAGTTGATACTGAGATTTTGATGCTTGCCTCTCTGTGGTTTCCTTGCTTCTGGGCTTTTTCCATCCTGCATCTTCAGCTGTTCTGCTAGCAGCCGTGTTCTGCCCTCTGACACTTTAAGCCAGTAAGGCTTCTTGTGCCTTAATCAGCCCAAGCTGAGTATGAATTGGAAACACATTTAGTGAAAGACACAGCAGTCTCACAGATCTCACCAAGAGCCAGCTCTGTCTTTCAAGGACAGCATTTCCTCTAATTTCTGCCTTCTTTTTCACCATGTTCCCTAGGTTTTCCTGTTGGCTTGCTTAGTTTAGCAGCCAGCCAGGAAGTTGGGCAGAGTTTATACTCAGATTTTGAATCTCAACTCTTCTGTTTCTCTCGCTCTCTAAAATAACTCCCCTTAAATTTCCAGTGCCTCTGCTGCTCTAAATTATATTGTCTGCCTCCACAAGCTGGTGAAGAAGACTGTGGCTTTGTACCATCTGGGCTGGGACAAGGGTAGGCACATACTTGGAGTTGTTCCCCAGAATTTCAAGTGTAAATGCTTCTCCAGTTTCTGTGTGCCTTTGACTATTTCCTGGTGCATTTAAGTAGTTATTTTTGTCTGGTTTTTAATAATTACTTGTGAGATGAATCACACTGTCTCTTTATGCCCCCATTAACAGACATCCTCCTCTCTTTAGATTATTTTAAAGCAAATCTCAGATATTTCTTTTCATCCATATTTTGCTTTCCTAAATTATAAGGATTTCCTTAAAAAACACACAATTATAATAGTATTGTCACACCAAGCCAGGCTCGGTGGCTCAGCCTGGGTTTGGGAGGCTGAGGTGAGTGGATTGCCTGAGCCCGCGGGTTCGAGACCTGCCAGGGTAAGTTGGTGAGACCTCATCTCACGATAAATCAAAAATTAGCTGGGCATGGTAGCGCGCGCCTGTAGTTCCATCTACTTGGAAGGCTGAGGCAGAAGGATCGCTGGAGCCTAGCGGGACGTGGCTGCAGTGGCTGGGAGCAGCCACTTCACTCTAGTCTGGGCGACAGAGTGAGACTCCAACTCGAAAAGAAAAAGTATTATCACACCAATGAAACTAACAGTAATTTCTTAATATCACCAAGTATGTAGTCAATTTTCAGATTTCCATGATTGTCTCAAATATTCTTTATAATTGATGTGTTTGTATAATCAACAAGTAGGACCTATACATTGCCTTTGGTTGGTATGTCCTTTATTTATTTATTATTTATTTATTTTTGTTTTGTTTTGTTTTTTGAGTTGGAGTCTCATTCTGTCACCCAGACTGGAGTGCAGTGGCCACTCCCGGCCACTGTAGCCTCGACCTGCTGGGCTCCAGCGATCCTTCTGCCTCAGCCTTCCAGGTAGCTGGAACTACAGGTGTGCACTACCATGCCCAGCTAATTTTGGATTTATTGTAGAAATGAGGTCTTGCCAAGTTGCCCAGGCGTGTCTCGAATTCACGGGCTCAGGCAATCCACTCACCTCGACCTCCCAAAGCACGGGATTACAGGCTGAGCCACTGAGCCCGGCCTATTTTTTTTATTTTTATTTTTATTTTTTTTTTTGAGTTGGAGTCTCATTCTGTCGCCCAGACTGGAGTGCAGTGGCCGCTCCCGGCCACTGC
>NW_007052065.1:418589-437037 GCF_000164805.1 Carlito syrichta | reverse complement strand
CGCGCGCTACCACGCCTAGCTAATTTTTGATTTATTGTAGAGATGAGGTCTTGCCAAGTTGTCCAGGTGGGTCTCGAGCCCGTGGGCTCAGGCAATCCATTCACCTCAGCCTTCCAAAGGCACGAGATTACAGGCCGAGCCACCGAACCCAGCTTATTTTTTATTTTAAATATGTGGAGTACAATTTAGGGTTGGGTATACAAATGGGGTATGTCTTTTAAATCTCTTTTAGTCTACATAGGTTTTCCTTTTTTTCCTTAGTAGTTTGTTTATTGAAGAAGGTAGGTCATTTGACCCAAAGAACTCTTACTTTCTGTGTTTTCCTGGTTGCATTCTTAGTGTGTCATATAACAGGTTTCTCTGCCCCTCTTTTTTTTCCTGTAAAATAGTAATTAGAACTATAGGCTTGGTTAGGTAAAGGTTTGATTTTTTTTCTTTGAAGGGAGGTGTGTGTGGGAAAATGATGCTTATTAGATAGTGGTACTTGCTGCTGCATCACATTAGAAGGCATGCAATATCTAGTTGTCTATCTTGTGGCGATGCTAGTAGTGATCAGAGGGTTCAGAAATTGTGTCTTTTCTATCAGTTACAAAGTTTACATCAGCTCTTCACCTAATTGTTTTAACAAGCATTGATGATCTTCCACTCAGTGAATAGGTAGGGAAATAAAGTTTATTAGTTTTATTATAAAATACCTCATATATTCATACTGATAATTCCAAAACAGATTTGATAATAGAGAATTTTTACTTAGCCACATTGATCTTACATTTCTATCTCTTTTAAACTATGACAGAAATCTTTTCAGTAACACAAAATAATTACTCACTTGCTTTATTCCATGAAACAGCCATGATAGTCTCAGAATATAGTATCAAAGTCAGCAACAATATGAACATTTTTGTTTTTGTTTGTCCTATGGTTTATTCCACTAGAGGTGTCCAGTCAGTTTACTGTATTTTAAAGCCACCTCTGTGGTTATGCCACCAATTGTGGATATGCACATTTAGACTTACTGATTTTGTTTTGCTTTTGACTTTTAGGAATAACCTTTTCTTTTAAAATTTATTACTCCCTTATAACTGTAAAATGTTTGTGATTGCAAAGTCAAATTTATGAAATAAGGACTATTCAAAGAAGTCTAGCTTTTATTGCTACCCAATCCTTTCTTCTCTCATAGGTAACCATTCTTAGTTTTTAATTTTATATCTCATCTTTTCATTATTTTTCTTATTTTAAGTAATGTGTGTATATCATTTTATCACTCCTTTTCGTAGATACATGGTAGCATTCTATACATACTTTACTATATTTTGCCTTTTTCCCTTAATGTTGTATCCTAGAGATCACTCCATAGTGGTATATAAGCATCTTCTTCATTCCTTCCTGTAGCTTCCTGGTACTTTGTGCATATGTGTCATGGTTGTTCAACCAGACCCCTGTTGCTAGACATTTGGCTTATTTGCAGGCTTTTGGTGTTATACAAATTACTGCAGTGAATAGTCTTATACATCTGTTTTTTTGTTTTGTTTTTTTGAGTTGGAGTCTTACTCTGTCACCCAGACTGGAGTGCAGTGGCTGCTTCTGGCCATCGCAGCCTCGACCTGTTGGGCTCCGGCAGTCCTTCCGCCTCACCCTTTCAAGTAGCTGGAACATAGGCGCACGCTACCACGCCTGGTTAATTTTTGATTCATTGTAGAGATGAGGTCTCGCCAAGTTGCCCAGGCAAGTTTCGAACTCACGGTCTCAGGCAATCCACTCACCTCAGCCTTCCAAAGCACGAGATTATAGGCTGAGCCACTGATCCCGGCTTACATCTGTTTTTTTAATGTTTTTGCTGGGATATTGAGAAAGAGATCCCTAGAAGTAGAACTTCTAGTACAGGACAAATGTGTACAGTTTCACTAAACATTGCCATAATCCCCTCATAAGGGTTGTATGATTTTTGCATTTCTACCAGCACTTGTTTACAGTTTCACCAACACAGTATGTTATCAAACTTTTGGATTTTTGTGAATTTGATAGATAAGAAATGATATATCTAAATAGTTTAAAGTTATAATTATGATTATGAATGAACTTTTCTGGTGTTTAAGAGCCATTTGTATTTCTTTTTGTATATTTTACATATCTCAAGCTCATTTTTTTCTGTAGGATTGTTGTCTGTTCCCTTTAGTTTTAGAACTTCGTCATATGTTAAGTATATTAATCCTTTGTTTTGCTATAGATTGCAGTTGTTCCCATTTTTAACTTTTTTAAAGGTAATTTTTGTCTTGGTGATTTTTAACTGAATTTCCTAGTTAATAAATAAGCTGGAAATATGAGGAACCAAAATATTTTTAATGACCATGTTATCCTTCGATTGTATCCCATTCCACTTGATTTTTTAAATAAATTCTGCTCTGATTTTTCTATAGCTATTAAGTTTCCTATGTTATTAAGTCTGGGCCTTTAACTACTAACTGTAGTATGAAAAGCAGGTCTGCATATGTATGGCTTCTTTCACTGTTATATACTTGAAATATAGAGTTTCATAGCTAAATATTTAACAATTAAGTACTCTTTACAGAAAGTACAAAGTACACTAAGTTTTATTTAGAGAAGTAACCTGTGTTTGGCAACCTGTGTAGAGCCCAGGCATTTTACATGCTTACTGTCCTTAAGATAAAGCTATTTCAAGACTTTTTAAACTAAAATTACTCCTGGCAGCAAATCTTTTGCTAGTTTGTCTCCTCCTGTTTCCAACATCTCAGAGCTACAAGTAATCCTGGATCAATTCATTTAGCCTTGGCTCCCCTCCAGTGCTTCCTAGCTTGACATGGAGTAAACTGCTAAAAATTTCTGAGGTCACTGAGGACATCAGCTTATCTTCTCCTTTCCTTCTAAGATCTTATAATTTGGGAAACTGTTTCAGTTAGCCTTGGAAGTAGGAGAGTAATTCCTCTTTAGAGATAACATTTCTGTTGGTTTCCAGTCTTTTCTTCTGTTTTTAGTCAAATGTCTTAGGAATTGTTTTGAAGGATTGTTTTCCTCCTTTGATCCTTAAGATCATAGCTGCATTGACCCTCAAGCCAAGTATAGTCACCAGGAGTCCAGAGTAGTCAAACTAAGGCTACTATGTTGCATGACAATGAAACATCCAAATGAAGGATCTAGGAGGTTGCCAGATATATTGATTGAAGTTTGAAAGAGAGAAGGATTGAGAGTTCACATCTCAGCCGGTCTCGGTGACTCAGCCTGTAATTCCGCGTCTTGGGAGGCTGAGGTGAGTGGATTGCCTGAGCCCGCAGGTTGGAGACCTGCCTGGGCAACTTGGTGAGACCTCATCTCTACAATAAATCAAAAAATTAGCCAAGTGTGGTAGCACACGCTTGTAGTTCCAGCAACTTGGAAGGCTGAGGCGGAAGGATCGCCGGAGCCCAGCAGATCAAGGCTGCGGCGGCCGGGAGTGGCCACTGCACTTCAGTCTGGGTGACAGAGTGAGACTCCAACTTAAAAAACAAAAAACAAAAAAAAGAATTCACATCTCTACAAATCATAAAATCAGATAATTTTAAAGACATAAGAGACACTAGATAATTATTTAATCCATGATCATTGTCTATCTGAACTTTGAAGCTCAGAGAGATTGTTGGATTTGCCCAAGAGTACATAACTAGATATTGGAGTCATCAGCTGTAAGTTTGTAGTTGAGATGTAAGGGAAGATTCTCTGAAGGACAGTGTAAGTACAGTGGAACACTCAGGAATGTGAAGGAGGTAGAATCCCCAACAAAGGACACAAAATGAAGTAATTAGATGGCTAGCAGAAACATTAGGAGAACAGGATCACAAAGGCAAATGAAAGAACTGCAGTTAGTAGATAGTTAACCAAACCGTTTTACTTATAAGTCAGGAATGATAAAAGATCCTGAATTTGATCATTAGGAAAGTTTGGTAAATTTAAAGAGTACAATTTCTGCTGAGTGGGGGCAGAATGAATAAAAGAGGCAACAGTAAAGTTTGGCAAATG
This sequence comes from Carlito syrichta, assembly GCF_000164805.1. NCBI lineage: Eukaryota > Metazoa > Chordata > Mammalia > Primates > Tarsiidae > Carlito > Carlito syrichta. The sequence continues at coordinate 433,026 of NW_007052065.1, read as the reverse complement.
ATTGGACATAACTGAGTAAGATGGTAGATGATGAGGGCTGCAGAATGAGTGGTAGCTTTACTTGGGAAGGTCATCCTTGTTTTTAGGTGTGAGGTGCAAGAACCAGTGTATGGGTGGGAGCAGGGAGAGGAGAAATTGAAAATACCAGGGAGGTAAAAATAAGTATAAACAGGAAGCACTAGGCTTCATTAATTATCCCCCACTTTCAATAGCTCATACTTACTGTTCAACTTACTATAGACTACTTATTGTTCTAGGTGTCTAAACATGTAATAACTCATTCAATTCCCAAAACTCTTTGGGGTTGGTATAACTGTTATCTCTATAAAAGAGGAAATTGAGGCATTGAAAGGCTAACTTACTTAAAGTCACATAACCAGCCAGTGGTACAACCAAAATTGAGGCCAAGTCTGACCCTTTGAGTCTGTCCTTTGAATCACCAACTTGTACTCTCTCTCTTCTAGTTGTAATTGTTGTTCAGAAATGTATTTAATGTTATTACAGAAGTAAACTTGAACGTTTTGGGCTTTAAAAATATTGTGTATTTTTTTGGATTCAATTATTATGTACTAATTACCCTTGAATAATAGCTCATAATGTAAATATTCTTCCATTTAGGTTGTGCATTATGTGTGACTCTTCCAATGAGCTTATTAAACTTTTTCAGGTAAGTATTTTATTTTATTTTTATATATTTATTTTTTGAGTTGGAGTCTCACTCTGTCTCCCAGGCTGGAATGCAATGGCAAACTCACGGCCACCCAGCATCAACCTGCTAGGCTCCAGCAATCCTTCCACCTCAGCCTTCCAAGAACTGGAACTACAGGCATGCGCTACCATGCCCGGCTATTTATTTATTTATTTTATTGTAGAGATGAGGTCTTGCTAAGTTGTCTGGGCTGGTCTTGAGCCCATAGGCTCAGGCAATCCACTCGTCTTGGCCTCCCAAAGTGCTAGGATTACAGACTGAGCCACCGAACCCGGTCAAGTATTTCATTTTTTAAATGGACAAGAAATATGAAAATTTTTGGTATTTGTTTTTCAGCTGACTTTAAGGATCTGTTTTCCTTTTGGAGTCTGAGCATTTTCAAAAGGTCATGAAACCTGTATTTTGAATCTGGAATGAGGTTTGGGATTACTTAGGGTTTCTGTGGTGGATAATGTAGTCAATTCAAACATGGCGCAGACTATTAGTTCTTTTGTTACAGTTTTGGGTTCACCAAACAGTCATCTAATTTGTTACTTTTTTTGAGTGAATCTATTCATTAGGAGGGAATATATCCCTGTTGAGTATTGATGCATTTGCATTCTGTTTTATAAACTGATTATCTGTAAGTTTAATTAGCAGGATCATAAAATTTCTGAATGTGTGTCGTTTAGGACCAAGCTGACTCTTCTGAAATATCACTTATATAGAAGTTCCTGTCTGGTTTGAGGGAGAAGGGAGTGCCCACGTGGAAGTTCATTTCTTTGATCTCTGCACATACTCACCTTTGTGCAGTCGCACTGAATTTACTTGTGTCCCAATATACTTTGCTCTTTCCCTTCTCAGTAATTTTGTTTCCAGTTTCCTCTGCTGCTGTTTCCTCTAGGCAAAACACTTTCTTGTACGTCCACTCCATCCTTTAGCTCTCAGATCTTTCTAGTGGAATCTTATTTATGTCAAGCCAAGCTCTATGAGTCTTCCCTACTTATTGGCAGCTCACATTCTTTTATAAAAACCATACAGTTTAAAGCTCTGAAGACTGGAGTCATTGCCTCCTCATTTTGTAGTGATGAGTTTGATTGGGTAACATATTGCCCAAGGTCATATGATCAATGACAGAACCAGGACTGGAATTTGAGGCTCTGTTCAGATGAGCAGACATATACTGGATTACCTCCTATATGCTTAGAGACACCACAGTATGGTGTGGGCAGTCTCACTCAGACTTTCATGTGAGTTACATCTCACTCTAAGTTCTCTATCACTTTGTATCAAAGCAGCACTGTGAGGTACTCCTAGTATTTCATGTTTATCTTCTTTCCCCTATTAGAATAGCTCATAGAACAAAAGATCAAGTTTTATCAGTCTTTGTATTCCTAACACAGTGGTTGACAGTCTGATTTAAAGAGGAAAAAAAATGGGACTGGAGATCAGAAGACTTTAGTTCTAATCCTAGCCCTCCCACTTGGTTGCAAGTTACATTTAAATTATTTAATTTAAATTATCTTCTCTTACCCTGTCTGTAAAATGGGGTTAATGTTGGTTCTGTCTATGCCATAGGATTATTGTGCATATAAAATGAGAGAATAAATGTGAAAGTGCTTTGGAAACTACAGAATACTATACAAGTTTTATATGTAATAATCTTTGTATTACTTGATTTTTTTTTTCCAGAAGCTATAAAAATAACACCTTGAAACATAGTTCAGTCTATGAAACTATGGTTCCCTTCTTTTCTCCGTGTTTGCTGTTCATTTTGTCTACAGCATGGATACTCTGGTCACCTTCAGATATTTTAGAGTTACATCCTAGAATATTCTACTTCATGGTTGGAACAGCCTTTGCCAACATCACAGTAAGAGTTTTTTTCTTTAAAAAATTACAGTATGTATTAAGAATATATGACATTTGGAAAATTTTCTATAATATTAGAATAAACAGATCTTAAAGATACTTTATATAAGAAATGTGACAGAATAATTAATGGCCTCAAAGAGAGAACATTATTTCATCCTTTGAAATCAATAGGATTTGGAGACTGTAGTAGTATTTTGGAACCATAACATACTTAAATTTTTTGTTTTGGTTACCCACTGAAAAATGTATGTAATAATTTATAGATTCCCTTCAGACTCTGAATATTATTAATATCATGACTGAAATGACTGGAGCTTGAAAGGAATTTTTGAGAGACAGAAACCACACATACACTTTAAAAAAAAATCTGAGTCTTGCTCTGTCGCCCAGGCTGGAATGCAGTGGCACAATCAGTGCTCACTGTAGTCTCAACCTCCTGGGCTCAGGCAATCCTTCTGCCTCAGCCTCCCAAGTAGCTGAGACTACAGGAACACACCACCAAGCCCAGCTAATTTTTTGATTATTTTGTAGAAACCAGGTCTTGGTATGTTGCCCAGGCTGCTCTTGAACTCCTGGGCTCAAGAATTCCTCCTATCTTGGCCTCTCAAAGTGCTGGATTACAGGTATAAACCGCTGTACCCGGTCGTTTTTTAAAACTCAGTTGATTTTTAAATTAAGAATGTAGAATTTAAAAACATGTAATAAATATAACATATTTTAAAAAATTCCTTTTATGCAGTGAGCAAGAGTTTGATTTCAACAGACAGGAGTTGAGAAAAGACCCCGATAGTCTGACAGCCAGGAAACCTATGCTCTAGCTCAGGCCAGGGCCCTTAGAAGTTTTTATTTTTTAACTTAGCTGCCTAGTTTATGTTTTCATGTCTGTAATGTTGTGTAATATCCCAAGTCCTACTGATTTTACAGGATTTAAAGATCTGAAGACACTAGTACATTGTATAAAAAGTATTTCTGAAATAACAAAACTATGTTTGAGTGAGGTCTTGAAAATTAAGGGAACCAAAGAGGTTTTGAGATGTTAATTATGGCACTATGACTGAATTGAAGGTAGTACTTCCTCATCATTGCCTTAAAGAAATTTAGCTGTGTGGGGGTATAGGAGACTATTTTGAAATTTTTTTTACGTATCATAGAATCTTAAAATTGGGAGACATTTTAAAAATCTAAATTGTTGCCCAGTGGAAGAATGCCTTTCATAAATTAAATTAAATTAATTTATCTTCTGCCCTCTTCTGACTTGCACTGAGACTTCATGTGTTTGGGGATAGGGCCAGGGTTCTAGTTGGACCCTAACGATCGAGAACTTCTGAACTTAGGTAAGGTAAATGTGTTGGCTAAGGTACTTGACTGCTTTTAAATGTTGGAATGACTACTTTTAGGAAGTGCTTTACTAATTAAACTTTCTTTTCTTCCTTTTTTTTTTTTAAACTAACTTCAAGTGTCAACTGATTGTTTGCCAAATGAGTAGTACCCGGTGCCCAACTTTGAATTGGTTGCTGGTTCCTCTCTTCTTGGTTGTCTTGGTGGTAAACTTAGGAATAGCCTCTTACATTGAGAGCATTCTCCTGTATACATTAACAACTGCTTTCACTCTGGCCCATGTCCATTATGGAGTATGTGTGGTGAGTAATCTAAAACAAAATTGGTTCCATTTGGTTCTTAAAAATAGTAGAAAGGAAGTAATGGAAAATTTCCAGAGAAAGTTCTTAATTATAGCAGCTGTAAGAGTTTTGGGGTATTCTTTAAATTTTGGATAATAACCAGGTGTGTAATTTCAGATATTATTTCTCCAATGAATATGTTACTGTAACTACAAATGATTTTAAAGCTGAACAGTTATTATTTGGAACTAGTTCTTATTTTAAATGGGTATGTATGTAAGTTTTCTTGTTAGGTAGAACTGTGTACTGTTTTTTGCTTTTAATTATATGAGATCAGATAGTCCCATTTGTTGATTATCTAATTCTTCACTTGCTGCTTTAGCTTTAGGGACATTTTTATTGCTCATTAACGTAATTTGAAAAGAAACTAGAGCTGGTTTTGTAGTACTTTTTCCCTCCCCTGCCTAATTCAGTAAGCACTTGTGATGGCAGAGGTTAGACTTTCAGACTAAAGGAAAACTTGCATTATTTGAGGTTTTACTTCATCTGTGCTGTTCCTGAGCCCTCATCAGCAGAAATAGAAAATATAGAAGAAAATGGATTTAAGATATATTTTGCAAGCTATAAAATTTTCTCCTAAAATAAGAGACTAGTTTCAGAATGAGTAGATGAACATAGATACAATGAAATGAAACCAGATTCATGTGGCTTATTTTCTTTTTCCTCTCATTTTAACTTTCTTTTCTAATTATTTTACATAGTTTAGAATGGCCTCATAATTATGATTTTTAGTTGCTGTATAATATTTCACCAAGGAGATTATGCAATAATTACCCTACTTACTTAATCACAACTTATTTTAATCATTTGGGTTGTTTTCAGATTTTCACCATTATAAATAATGTTGTCATGAATACTCTGGAATAATATTATTTTAATTTTTTTATTTTCTGAGAATAATTTCATAGGATTGAGGTTGTAAAAGAATATTCACATTTTTATGACTCTTAAAATACTTCTATTTGATATATTTGTTTTGAAAGGAACCCTGCAATGAGTCAGTTTGAGAAGCAAAATGTCTTTATTTCTGTATTATTGTACACATTTTTAAAATGGAAAGGTACCTATCATGCTTGATTACAGCTTTGTACCTTGCATATGTTGCTAAACTTAGGCTTTCTTCCCTTAGTGTTTCTCCCCAAAGTAGCCCTCATTTGTTAGAATGAAATAGATGAAATTGTTATGGGGAAAAACCTGTAAGACATAATTATTATTTTTGTTGTTGTTGGGTTTTTTTTTTGAGTCGGAGTCTCACTCTGTCACCCAGGCTAGAGTGCAGTGGCAGTGGCATGCTCATGACTACTGCAGCCTCGACCTACTAGGCTCAAGTGATCTTTCCAACTCAGACTTCCAAGTAGCTGTAACTACAGACACATGCCACCACGTCCAGCTAATTAAAAAAAAAAATGTATTGTAGAGACAGGTCTTGCCAAGTTGCCCAGGCTGGTCTTAAATCCCTGGGCTCAGGCAATCCTCTTGTCTCAGCCTCCAAAAGTGCTGGAATTACAGGTGTGAGCCAACATGCGCAGACTATTTTTATTTTTATTTGTGCACAGTTAACATCTTGGGCCCTTATCCTGATAGTTCATCAATCATATACAAGATGTAGAACACAATTGCCAATGTCTTTTGTAATTGCTTTAATTTCTCATAGCCTTTTGAAAGTGAATCTTTAGAAAGCCATATATTTATATATATCAAATCATACCTAAATACATATTTCTTTAATTTACAAAGGCAGTACATTTTTATTGTTAAAAATCTGGAAAAAAAACCCACAAACTAATTGAAGCAAACTTTTATTTATTTTTTATTTTTATTTTTTACTTTTAATTTTTTTATTTTAAAGATGTGGGATACAATTCAGGGTTAGGTATACAAATGTTCATTATGCGGGTACCCTTGGAAGCAAACTTTTACGAGCATCTTTTTTTTTTTCTGTCTTTGTGCTATTTTACTTCTACAACTTCTGACCGAAGGTAAAACTTGCTAGGCTACACAAAGCATTCACTTGAACTATTAAAATAATAACAATAATAATAATAATAATAATAGATATCAAGTAATAAATATTGAGTCTAATTATAAATATAATTATTTGTTCTAGATATTGTAAATCAATTTTTCACAAATTTGGATGTGAATTTGTATGGTCTCGAAGATTTTGGAAAGGCTAGCTTTTGGGGCTAGGCAAGCCCAGGTTCAAGTCCTAACTTTCCCAGGGTAGTTCTGATACTCCCACTTAGCTATCTAGCTCTGTAGCTATCCTAATCCAGGAAGACCTCTTCACTATTTCTGAAGTTTTTCTATGTCTGTAAATTGTTGCAGAAGGTGAATTCTGTGTAGTTTAAAAAAATAATATACGTATTTGTCACTGTCTCATGTTCTGTTTTTTCATAGGTAAAGCAGCTGAGCAGCCATTTTGAAATTTACCCCTTCTCATTGAGGAAACCAAACTCAGATTGACTAGGAATGGAAGAAAAGAATATTGGCCTGTAATCTACAGAAAGAAGTGCTGTAAATAGATGCTTGTAAATACTTCATCCATCACCATTGAACTAAACTGATCTGCTTGACAGACATGGGATCTCAGTATGTATGGTACTTGGACAGCAGGAATGATACATATGATCTAAACTTGTGAAATTTTGGACCTATTAATTCCCAGCTTATTTTATTTTTTATAAAACTATGTGACATTTTGGTTAAGCATAATGTACATTAGACCAGCAAAATGTTTTTAGTCATTTTTGCTTCTTGAGTTCATAATGTTTTGGTTCATATACAGTTAAAGATGCATTGTTTTTATTTTTAAAATACCAAAATTGGTTTTGGAATACTGATAACATTCAGAAAAACACAATATGTTTTCATATTTGGTACTTTGTAACAATGGGAGTACTAGTGACCCAAATCTAATATAGGGAAATGATAAAACAAGTCACCTTTTACAAGAGATGCCAGTGACCACCAAACAACATGCAATTGCCAAATACTGGTTTCTCTTTCCCATGAAAATGCCTTTTGTCCTCACATGCTAAGAGAGCTAATGTATTTAGCTAATATGTACTTAGATTCTCTAGTATTCTGGCTCTTTTTGTTATGGAACAGATCTTGATAAATGATGTAATTTTCTTTTAATGAGAAATATTCTATTGAGAATCAGTAGAGAATGGATTGTAATTATAGCTCACCTGTTGGGGTGGTTCACTGTTTAAATGTGGCGTTTTTACCCCCTCAGCTGCAGGTTGCTGAGATTTGGTGCCTGAGAGCTGTAATTGTAAGAATGCATGTGATAGTTCCAGACTTATGATAATTACTTGTGAGGAATGCAGATAAAAGCATGTCATAAGAGAAACTTAAATTGGAGTTAGGAATCTCATGAACCTCACTACGACCAAAATTAGTTTTGTTATTCAATTTGCCCATCTGTCCTTCCTTTCTCTCTTTGTCTTTCTTGGTGGTGGGGTGCTGTATTTTTTATTTCATACAGGATAAAGCAGAGAGAAATTCTCTCTTCCCCAACTTGCCCGTTGCCCCATTTGAGGAAAACTTTTGATATATATGCCTTATTGAGTACATACTCCCTTTAATATGACTTGGAATAATTTCTGAGGTTTACTGACAAATATAAAAATTCTTTTAATGTGGTTGTTTTATAAATCACACTTTTTCATGATGTGGATATTTTATTCTATTTCTTTTTAACTTTGTCTTCATTTAATTTGGTGGTGGTGAAATTTACTTGCTGATTATCTTTTGTTTTTCACTGAATTGAAGTTTGTGCTTGAATGAAGAGTGTATCTTAAACCCTTTTTTTTTGGACAGGTTGCACTTGGATAAAATAGGCACCACTGTGTTGATATGTAATTAAATTCATAACCATTATTTATCTATGAATGTGACCATTGTTGAATTTAATTATAGTGTGTTTCTTTGTTGAATTTCAGTCTGCTGCTTTGTAAGAAATAACTATAATTGATATTTCATTTTTTAAATTTGTAAATTCTAATCATTGTCATTCAAGTTATTAGAAATGAGTCAAGGAGCTAGTTCATGGTTCTGTACTCATTTAAAAAAAATTATAGAAGTTGAGGTATGTTTGGTGACTTTCTCTGAGATAGAAACGAACACTGAAAATAGATGAGAAATCGATGCAGGAAAATGTAGATGGTGATTCCGTGTTTGTTAATAAATCACCATCATGTAGTTCAGAGAAGGAACCAATTAAGTGAAGGTAACTATTTTTTGTATATCTTGTTCTATGTGGTCTGTAAAATTGAACTGGATAAAGTATTAATTTGGGGTAGGGTTAAAAAAAAGCTTTGTGTTAAGATTTCTAAGCTTATTATTTTACTGTTTTATTGACCTTGTATCAAGAATGAGATGAATTTGTATTATATAAGAAAATAACTGATAAATATTTATAAAATGACAAATTTGGATCACAGGCTTTCTTCACCTTGTACAGTGTAGTAAAAAATACCCTTTACTTCTGGCATTAGGGTCATGTCTTATAATTTGGGGACTCTTTTACTTCAAATTGTTTTTCTGCCCCCTTTTTTTATATCAAGTTTATCTGAAGATGGTTTTGTGCCTGTACTTCATGACATATTTTCCCTGTGATGGTAAAGAATTATGCTATAGTCAGCTTTATTGACATCATTAAATGAAAGAAAGGTGGCCATCAATAAGGGAAAAGTGATACCGAGTGATTAACTGTTTCAGAATACTGTGGACTTGTGACTCTTTCGTGTACTGCTGACTCTTTTTCTTGTTTTATCTACCATCTTGAAAGCCCCCATTTGTTGTATAGAGATATAAGCAGCTGAAACAGGACTTAACTACAAATAGCTCTGTACATTTATGTCATGCCAATTACTGTAACATTTCCAAAGTATAAAAGGTATTTCAGGCTTATGCATGATATTTTGGGTGACTTTACACCCTGGCCTTTCTCCCCAGCATATACTGAGCTGCCTTTTGGGGAGCAGTGCTGTGGTCAGGAGCATACATGCATGTTTTCTGTACTTTCAGAATAGAGTGCCTTAGCCAGGCCAGAAGTTCACATTGTTTCTGCTGACCGAAGTTACATATACCTGTAAGAGATGTCTTTTATAGTAGCAGTTATAGTAATGTCCTTTCAGGCTTGTCAGAAAATAACTTCCCTATATTTGGGTGGGGGGGCAGAAATAGAAAAATTTTAACAATACCTGGAAAGAGTATGCTAATGCTGCTTTTTGTGATCCTTTAATAGTATTCATGATCTTAGTGCAGCGTACAGTTTGAAATTGCCACAGTTTAAAGTGTCATTCTTCCAAAAATAGGTAAGATGCAATTTATGGGTTTTAGTTTTAAGGGTAATAAAGTGAATAACTTCCAAATAAAAAACTAAATATTCTTCTTTGGGATTTTAATATCGTGATTAAAACATTTTTATTTCTAATTTTGAAAAGAAAGTTAAATGCTGATTGTGGTCTAGGATGTTATAGTACTAATACCAACATATTGTTTATTCTAATATAGAGGTATTGGGAAGAGGGGTGTGTGTGTCTAAGAATTACCCGAATTCTAAGTAGATACCAAAAGAATATTGATTGTGAGCTGGTGCCTAGGCATTGGGGGAATATACAAAGGAAAAAGCAGATATAGTATCCACTTTAAAGGGAAGAAGGGACCACCTTAATGCCCTATGAATTTGAAAGTTTCCTAAGTGTTTGGCTTTCAAAGAACCAGTTTATTTTGTAGTACATTCCAGAAGAGCATTTGAAATGTACCTTGCTTTCTCAAACACACTTTTACAGGATCTATGGAGAATGAAAATATAATCTGGAGGTGTTTGAATCAAAGGCTACTTTCTCCTTTATATCGTAGCTAGAAGCCTATCTGCAATTCTTTCCCTTCATCCTGAGTTTCCTCTTAACTAGCCACCTAGGACAGGGGCAGCCCACTCAGGTTTTGCTTTGTTGCCTCTAGATCTTGCCACGTTCAAATCCCCGCGATGGCCTTAGATCTCTTGACTAGTCAAGGACTGGGAACGTGCCAGAGGGAACAAAGTAAACTTGATGGGCTGGAACTTCTGACTTTGGGTGCCCCAAAAAGCCAAAAACAGATACAGAAATGTTTGATTATGTTGATAACCTGTGTTCAGAGTGGCCTTATCTTGATCTCAGTTCTGGACTTGATTAAGCACTCTATAAAAAGTTTGTGAAGTCAGACCAGAATTTTTCTTGTCTCATGAGGTGTCTTTGTAAGGCAGCATGCCCTTTCTTGAGCACCCCGTGAGTGAGCAGTAACCTTGTAAGTTAGCTGTTGGTACTAAAACCTTCCAGGAGGAATTTTAACTAGTAACCTACATTTGAAGCACTTTGATAGGTACATTCAAAGTTATAGTTTTAACAGTAAAATGGTGTTAATCACTGTGAAACTTGAAAGTGTGATGCTCTGCGCATTTTAGGAAGCTTAAGTAAATTTATTTTTCATTTATTAATTATGTAGCCTTTGCGATATGTGTATTTTAATTTCTATCTTTGGCAGTGGATAAATGACTGACATATTGGCAGGCAAATTACTTTGGGGCATATGGTTTATCATGGTAGTCTTTTTCTTTTCCAGAGAAAGTGGTGATATGCTTCTTCCTTGCATGAAGCTATGGAAATTGGATCTGTTGGCTAATTCCAGTGTTTCCGGTGTTTCTACAGTGCAAAATAAATGTAGCCTTTTAAACCTGCATGCTAGTATTATGCTTTGCTCTTTAGTAAGCAAATATGCAAGGGGTAGGAATCTAGCTTTTTGTTAAGTTTTTAAGCGGGGATCTGCTCATATGCAAGCAGATTTTAAGTGAGTTAATATCTAAGATATCAGAAGAAGTTTTGCCATTTGTAGCCCTTTCACAGGTATTCTGAGTGAGGGGGTGGTGCTGCATTTTCTCAGAAAGGCCAGGTTCCCAGAATTGGAAAGTGCCACGTGGACTGATTTTAGAATATTTTAACAAGAGCTTGTCCTAGGAAAATCCATTTAGGCGCAATGAAAGGATTGTTCTGGTATTTCACAGACCTTATACATTGTCTTACTCATCAAAGAATCATTCTTAGGAAGCTGGGCTAAGCTAGAGTAGTGATGTTTTTAAAGCATTTTGGATCACTGCCTTAGAGTACCTAAATGCTATGTTGAAAATAGTAACAGTGCTTGCTTCAGCAGCACATATACTAAAATAGAAATTATCGACAGTGTTGAAGACACAAGGAGTGGCTACATGCTGTGGTTATTTTATATCTCATGGACCAATATCTTCTCTGGAGCAGTTTGCATGGGTAACAATTAAAATAAGAATTGATTTTGAGTTTTTATTACGGCATACATACACATTTTGCCATGAAATCTAGATTCTGATTCTTAGACTAGATTCTAGATTCTTGAGAAGCACTTTTTAATATCTAAAGAGTAAGTTTTTGACCCGGAACATGTTTAGTTATTACCTGATATTAACTAACCAGGTCATAGAGGGAGCCTATTTAAATTTTGCAAGGTCTGTGAATGCTGTATTATAAATCTGATTGAATTACTGTTATCATTCAGTATCAGACTTTGAGTTTAATAATTGCTCATTGAGACTGCTTACAATATTAACATCTTTTGTAGTTTTGTTTTTTTTTTAAGTCAGAGTCTCAACTCTGTTGTACAGACTGGAGTACAGTGGCACGCTCATGGCTACCGCAGTCTCAATCTGCTGCACTCAGGCATGTAGCTGGAACTACAGGCACGCACCACCATCCCTGACTAATTTTCTGATTTATTGCAGAGATGAGGTCTTGCCAAGTTGCCCAGGCTGATCGCAAACCCTGGGCTCAGGCAGTCCCCTTGCTTCTGCCTCTCCAGAGTGCTAGGATGACAGGCATAAGCCACCATACCTGGCTTTGTAGGTTATTTTGTTTGGATAACTTAACACCATTAGACACCCATATAGATCAGGAGATAAGGACCCAGCTATGTGTAATGACTTGCCCGTTTCAAAATGTGCCAAGAAAGCAGAATTCAATATTGAACTCTAATATCAATTTTTTTAAAGTAGCATTTTCTCTGGGTACAGGGGAAGGCACTAATTGCAAGGTGTAAACTCCCTGCTGCCCGCCTTCTTCCTTCCATCTAACATAATACACCAAATTTGTAGCCAATTGTAGAAAAAGAAATTGATAGTTTTCTGAGTAAGGTTTCATGCCCTGTGACTAAGAATAAGTGGCAGAAATAATGGCCAAATCAATTATTGAGTTGTTTAGCTTGGTCCTGTTGCAGTTGGCTTTCTGTAGTATTCTGAAAGGAGAGGACGATTCCATTGCTTCTCAGGTATCTAGAAACATCACCCACCATTTGAGCAACTGGGATATGTTTGCTACAAATAGAACATGTTAGAGAGGAAGATGAATAGGAGCATAAACGGTTCTTTTCCCTTTCAAGTGGTATAATTGAACATATTAGTAACTGGTCTGTCTGGGACTTGCTGTGTTCATAGTAAATAAAGTAGTGTTTATCTGGTTATGTGTGCTATGTGTGTATATACATATTTAATATGTACACATCTATTCTCTGCATATGTATGTATGATATATTCGTATATACATGTAGTCTACTCTTGAGTATCTGCAAAATGGTCAGCCCTTAACAGTCTGTGTGGACTTAATCTGCATGTGGCCCATGACTCCGAAGCCTCTTCCTGATCTGGAGCCACAGTCTGTCTTCCAGTCATCTCAGTCCTAGAGAAAGGCCCCCCAAATATGTCATTTTCTTTGAACGAGGGATTGCGTGAACTAGAAAGACAGCTTTTGAGAAAGATGACTGTTTGCACCAGGGTTTAGGCTTTTGGGTCTGCATGATGCCGGACCTATTTCTTGTCTGAGGGCGGCTCTGGGAGCAGTTGTGCCCATGGTGTTGCTGGGGCAGAACTCTAAACTCTTGCAGAAACGGAGTTTCTCAACTTGCTTACTTAGCTGGAATGTTGTGAAGTCTCAGATAATTTGATGTACAAATAGAGCTATGCCAATGCATTTTATTGTTATGTTTGCCTTATCTGTATTACTGTTCCCCATTGTTATCCCCGATAATCAAGACCTGACTGTTTCTGGTCACTGGATTCTGGAAGCCTTGCCCTTTCAACTGGATTTATGTTTATTTCTGCTGCTGTGAAACCCAGAAGTAATGCAGTAGGTTTTAATTTAAAATTGTTTAATTCTATTATTGATAAGTATTTATTGTAATAAAAGTAAATAATTTTTAAATCCTTTTAATTGTTTTCAGATTGTCTTCTTTGTTTCTCCTTGGTAGATCCAAAAGGGGAGGGAGCTATGGGGAGAAAAATAACAGCCAGCTGCTTTTCTCAGAGAATCTTGATCATTTTAAAGCGAAACATTGAAGTTTTTTTGGGGGGGGGTTCTGGTTTTGTTTTTAGAAAGATCGGCTCTTTGCTTCTGGGTGTTCTAGGATCCTGTGACTTGTTTCTTGACTCTCCCAGCACTGGGTGTTGGCAGTATGTACAGTCTTCATAATGACTGGGTCACACTTAGTTTTTAGAGTGATGGTTTCTTTTTCAGAAGCATTTTCCCATAGAAAAAGTGTCAAAATATGGTACCAATTTTCCAGACTAATTCCACAAGAACCTATGAATTCACACTTGGTACATTTAAAGTATAATATATAATCCTAACTCATTATTTAACATTGCATCTGAGGAGATTGTTTTGTTTGTTTTTTATATTCGAATTGGTCACTCAGCTCTGGCAGTGGACACTTAATTTTTGGTAGGCCAGGCACGGTGGCTCACGCCTATAATCCCAACACTTTGGGAGGCCTATGTGAGAGGATTGCTTGAGCTCAGGAGTTTGAAACCTTATCTCTACAAGAAAATTTAAAAATTAGCCAGACGTGGTGGTGTGCACCTGTAGTCCCAGCTACTTGGGAGGCTGAGGTAGATGGATCACCTGAGCTCAGTAGGTCGAGGCTGCAGTGAGCCATGATTGTGCCACTGCACTTCAGCCTGGACAACAAAGTGAGACCTTACCTCTAAATAAATAAATAACAATAAAAAAGTAACAGGTTTGAAGAAGGCAAAGAAGGAAATGCTCTGTGTTTTAGCCCAGGCTGTGTGCTTTTTTTTTTTTGAGTTGGAGTCTCACTCTGTTGCCCAGACTGGAGTGCAGTGGCT
>NW_007052065.1:404261-418240 GCF_000164805.1 Carlito syrichta | reverse complement strand
AGTGCAGTGGCACACTCACAGCCACCGCAGCCTTGACCTGCTGGGCTCCGGCGATCCTTCCGCCTCAGCCTTCCAAGTAACCGGAACCACAGGCGTGTGCTGCCACACCCAGCTAATTTTCTATTTATTGTAGAGAGGAGGTCTCGCCAAGTTTCCCGGGTGGGTCTCGAACCCATGGGCTCAGGCAATCCACACGCCTCGGCCTCCCAAAGTGCTGGGATTACAGGTTGAGCCACCGAGCCCAGCCGGCTGTGTGCTCTTAATTCTCTGGCTTCCCAACTTTCTGGTTGTCCTAGCAGTTATTCCCTCTCTATGTCTGCAAGCCTCAAACATCTACCATGTACACGATACACAGCAGGTAGATCCTGTGTAGCCATGCTTGGGGCTACCAAAACTTAGAAAGGCCCTTTACCTTCAAAGTCTCTTTCTCTTCTTCCCACCCTCATCTTTTTTCCTATGCTAATTTCATGACAGAAAACTAATTTTCTCCTTCAACTTTTCTATTTGTTCATTTTAGAGATGAGATCTCGCTATTATGCCCAGGCTAGTCTTGAATTCCTGGCCTCAAGCAGTTCTCCTGCCTTGGCCTGCCACAGTGCTGGGATTGCAGGTGTGAACCACTGTTCCTGGCCCAATTTTTCTTCATTTCCATTCTCAAGATCTCCCAAATTTTTAATACAATGACTATTTCTTAGTTGTGTTCAACTCTGCAAGCTTTGACCTAGGGCAAATTACTTATTTTTCTGCTAGGCCTGAGTTTCCTTATCTGTAAAATGGGATTAATATTACCACAATTATGCAGTATGAAGATTGAACGAGACTAATGCATGCAGTGTTTAGCACAGTGAGTAGTCTAAGGTAGGTGCTCATTTTCTAATATCTAATTCTCTTTTTTACCTTAGATTGGCTTTTTTTCTAAGCCATATAACAGTTTATGCCTTCCCAGCTTCCTTCTCTAGTCTCCCCTTGACAACTTTTGTAGGCAGTATAAGAAGATGATGAGATACTCTCAAAATTAACTAAAAATGAAGTAAGATTGCCTACTCAGAATCTGATTCGTCAAATTCACAAAAATTGGGAGATAGGAGTATATGAAAGAATTATCAAAATGTTTGAATTTGCCAACATCCCTGCATTCCAACTAAAGTGATTTGGTGTCAACTTGTTGATGTAGAATTAGGTGTGACTCGACTTAATAAGGTATAAAATATAATCAATATATATGTTTTTCTGGAGAAAGACTATATCAAATAAAGGCCATTTTATACAGATGGCCAGCCTTAGCCTGGTAAAGGAAGCCTACAGCGCCAGAAGATTTTGCATTTATCACTCAACCTACCCAGGGATGAGGATGCTATACCTCAAGGACTTGACTGTTCTTGTGGCAAGATGCCCCACTGTGGGCCTCTGAACCCACTGCAGTGAGTCCTACAGATCAAGGAACTTCCCAATTGTAGTGTTTCCCTTTGCAGATTGACCCACAGGGATGCACTGATTACAAGGCATGAACACACTGTGTGATGGTTGTGATTTCTTGCTAAAACTGATGCATGCTCGAATATGTTTTTCTTTTTTTTTTTTTTTTTGAGTTGGAGTCTCACTCTGTCGCCCAGACTGGAGTGCAGTGGCCGCTCCCGGCCACCGCAGCCTCGACCTGCTGGGCTCCGGCGATCCTTCCGCCTCAGCCTTCCAAGTAGCCGGAATTACAGGCAGGCACTACCATGCCCGGCTGATTTTTTGATTTATTGTAGAGATGAGGTCTCGCTGCCCAGGCGGGTCTCGAACCTGCGGGCTCAGGCAATCCACTCACCTCAGCCTCCCAAAGGCGTGGGATTACAGGCTGAGCCACCGAGCCCGGCTTATGTTTTTCTTTTGTGAGCTTAGTAGTGTGTCAGTTCTCAAAACTTGTCCGCTTTTGGAATATTGCCTACCACCTGAGGACCAGACTCTGGGTACTGTCAGTCATCAGGGTGAATGGACATCACCTATCTGTTCTCCAAATCCCTCATGTGTGACAGCCCTACTCTTGCCTGCCTCAGTCTCTTCAGGATCTCCTGTCATCTCTCTTAAAAAAACAAAACAAAAATAGCACAGTGGCTCACACCAGTAATCCCAACACTTTGGGAGGCCAAGATGAGAGGATTGCCTGAGCCCAGGGGTTCGAGACCAGCCTGGGCAACACTTGGCAAGACCTCATCTCTCTACAATAAATAAAAAAATTAACCGGGCGTTGTAGTGTGCGTCTGTCGTACCAGCTACTTGGAAGACTGAGGCAGAAGGATCGCCTGAGCCCAGCAGGTCGAGGCTGCGGTGTCTGTGAACTTGCCACTGCACTCCAGCCTGGCAAGTAAATTTGGTTTTATTGAATCAAAAGCGATACTCCAACCTGGAAAATAAATAAATCAATTTGGTTTTGTTGACTCAAAAGTGATTTATGTTCATTATAAACTTTTTTAGGATAAGAAACGTGAAAGTCTATAAAGCTGGCCCCCAGAGATATCAACCACTTTGGAGTTTTTCTCCCATTTTTCTTGCATGTATACAATCTATGTTGCAAATAAAACTTGTTGCATATCGTGGTGAATCTTCCCTTTCTCATTTAACACATCTTGGATGTCCTTTTTCTGTTTTTAGTTGGAGTCTCCGTCGCCCAGGCTGGAGTGCAGTGGCAGGATCATGGCCACCACAGGCTCGACCTGCTGGACTCAGGTGGTCCTTCCGCCTCAGTGTCTGTGGTAACAGCTACCACCATGCATGGTTAATTTTTAAATTTTTTTTGTAGAGACAAGGTCTCCTTATGTTGCCCAGGCTAGTTTCAGACTGAACTGGGCTCCAGTGATCCTCTCACCTTGGCTTCCCAATGTGCTGGAATTACAGGTGCAAGCCATCATGTCAGACCTGCACCTGGATGTCTTTGTAAGTCAGATTCATTCTTTACATTGTACTAGAATCCCATGATTGCTTTATCAGTTCTCCTATTGACGTTTTGTGTCATCTCCAGTTTTTTAATATAAGTAATTGGAGTACACGGTTATTTCTGCATACACTTCTTTCAAAAATATTTGTTGAGCATTTAGTATCAGATACTGTGCTGGTGCTAATTGTATGGTGCTGAATAAAACTGGTGTAACTGTGACCCCAATGATTATCCTAGATCTGTTTTCTCCCTATGGTAATTCTTATAAGTAGAATTGCCTAGTCAGTGCATATGCGAATTTATTTTTGTATTTATACAATGTATGTTTTTATCTGGTTATTTCAGTTTTAAGCAATTTTTTACTATCATTTATGATGAACTCTTTAAAAGGCATGGGAAATTAAATAAGCATACATTTTCCCATGTACAATCATAATTCGTTGCAGGCCTTTTGACTTTTGAGTAGTTTTTGTTTGTTGTTTGTTTGTTTTTTTGAGTTGGAGTCTCACTCTGTCACCCAGCCTGGAGTGCAGTGGCCGCTCCTGGCCACCACAGCCTCAACCTGCTGGGCTCCAGCAATCCTTCCGCCTCAGCCTTCCAAGTAGCTGGAACTACAGGTGTGTGCAACCACGCCTGGCTAATTTTTGATTTATTGTAGAGACGAGGTCTCGCCAAGTTGCCCAGGCGGGTCTCGAACCCGCGGGCTCAGGCAATCCACTCACCTCAGCCTCTCAAAGGCGCGGGATTACAGGCTGAGCCACCGAGCCCGGCTATGTTGAGTAGTTTTTATGTTTCATTTCATTCCTTTGAACTCTGAAGTCATAGCAGTTATATTCATGGGGTACATAGTGATGTTTCAGTACATATCATGTGTAGTGATCAGATCAGCATTCCCATCTCAAACATTTGTCATTTCTTTGTGTTGGGAACATTTAATATCCTAGCTATTTGAAACTATATGTTATTGCTAACTATAGTCATCCTACAGTGCTATAGATCAGTAGTCCCCAACCTTTTTTGGTGTCAAGGATTGGTCTTATGGAAAATAATTTTTCCACAGATGGGGGGAGGATGTGCAGTCAAATCAAACTGCTCATATTAATCTGTATTTGTAGCTGCTCCCTGACGCTAGCATCACCACCTCAGCTCCACCTCAGATAATCAGGCATTAGATTCTCATTAGTAGTGCACAACCTAGATCCCTCACATGTGCAGTTCACAATAGGGTTCATGCACCTATGAGAATCTAATGCCTCTACTGATATGACAGGTGATGGAGCTCAAGTAGAAATGCAAGCGATGGAGAGTGGCTGTAAATACAGATGAAGCTCGCTTGCTCACTCACTGCTTACCTTCTGGGCTCTGTGGCCCAGTTCCTAGCAGGCCACAAACTGGTCCGCCAACCCTGGCCAACAGGGTTGGGAACCCCTGCTATAAAATATTAGAACTTATTCCTCCTTTCTAGCTAAAATGTATCCTTTAACAATTCTCCCTGTCCTTCCCTTTTCCCCAATATGCTAATTTAATAGATAGTTAGTATAATAGATATGGGCAATCTTCTAGGAGGACAGCCTGCCCAGTGGTGGATAAGTAGAAGTGAGGCTTAAAACTAACAGCAAAAAATGGAGTTGGATTCCTTATTACAAAAGATGTCTGAAGTGGTATCTGGGAACTGTAGGGCCAAGCATCTCACTGATCACTCTTCATGGATTTTTATGGTACCTTTGCTGTCCCACCTATCTCTTGTGTGACATCTGATTCCCACCGCCTTTCTCATGGTATTTGGTTGCCAGTCACTCACATGCATGCACACACACACATATTTGATTCTGTCCTTATAGATAGTGAGAACACAGACCAGAACCTGGAAGAATTTGTGGTCAGAGTTATACCTTGCTTCTCTGATTCCATTGATCCCTAGGAAAGTTTAATGCTTTGTGTTACAACCAAAGGAGACAGATTTGGCTAAGCCCTGAAGCCTAGAACCAACTACCCTGCCCCTCACACCACCCCCACCTAAGCAAGTGTGGGATAAGGATCCAGGTAGCTGTTGGACTCTTCAGGCTGATACATGGTTTTGGCACTCCTAAATCTCCACAGCTTGCTGACTTGGAAAAAATTGATTTAAAAGCCCACTCATTTGCCTCTGGCTAGATCTTACTCACAAAGGGCTTATCTTCTTGACCTCACAGTTACCTGTGAGTTGAGTAGGCTTGCAGTAGGCACCATATCAGTGAAAGAATTTGTGACTGACCCAAAGTGGCAGGGCTAGGACTAGCACCCACATTTTCTTACTACTCATCCAGTGTCCTTTGCTTTTTACTGCGGGCTAATGAGACAATGCCTTGTTAAATGGTATCAGATTTGGTTTTAAAGAGTTTTAATTCTCAATGAGAACACTTTTTCTTGATAATGAGACACAAAAACACCCAGGAAAGAGAGCTTTTTTAGGGACAGTGCTTCTTAGCGTGTTTAACAGTGCTTCTGTATTTCTAACTTTTGCTCTGCCCCTCCTTCCTCCTACTATTTCCCTCTGCTTCCGCTGTCCCCTTACTCTAAGTATTTGATTGCAGGTGGTGACGGTGGATTGTTTTAGGTTTCAGCCCTATTGAAAACTGCTATAGAAGACAGTAATCTCCTGCTGGATATTAATATATTGATGGCAGGGTGGTTTCACATTCTAGAGGAGATGGGATGAATGCATTAAGTATGAGCTCAAAAATGAATGGGTGGATGCAAAATACGTTACTTCATAGTTTTCAAAGAAGCTCAGAGCAAACCTATTGTTCTGTACTCTCCACGAGGAAAGGACAACGTCTGTATCCTTAGCGTTAGCGCAGCGCTTGGTGTATAGCAGGCGTCAATCCTATTTGATAAATATGATTGAGGAAGGTACATTTGATGAGAGAATGAGAGATGAATTAATCATCAGGGCCAGTAAGTGATAAAATACAACTTTAGTCTTCTGGTCTTGTGGTGAGACCACAGCTCCGCTAATACGCCCGAACCTTCGTGGGGCGTCAGGACGTACAGACATCATAACCGCAGAGGAGAGGAGAGACAAAGCCCCAAGCTGGGAGGCACGAGTCTCCACGGTGGTGGGCGGGGCCTGAAGAGCTGCGCGCGCAGCCGCCCGGCGGCGGCTTAGGAGGCCAGTTTCCCTGGCAACCCCTTGTTCCTAGCAACCGGTTGGAGGTCTGGCGGCGGGTCCGGGCGAAGCTGCCTGGGGGCCGGGGGCTCTTGCCATGAATCCACCAGGGTCCTTAGGGGTCCTGGAGCAGAATGTGGACGAACACGTATCCACCCCGATTCCCGGGCCCTCGATCCATTCTGATAACCCTCAAGAACGGATCCTGGCCCGGCGCCACCGCATCGCGTCGCGTCAGGAAGCGCGGAGGCGGTGAGCCAGCAGGGCGGGAGGATGCGGGGGACGCGGGGACCGGGGCGGGGCCGAGACGCGGCGCGGCAGCTAGGGGACCACTGCTCGGGTGCTAGCCCTGCGGTGAGGGGTCGGTGTGCCCTGAGTGGGAGCAGGGCTTGTTTCTGGATGAGACAGAAAACATTTCTTCCTGAAGAGTCAAGCAGAGTGTGGCATATTGCCAGCGTTCAACACACTGTTGTCAAGTCAAAGGCAGAAATCTTCATCCGGTCGGGCAGTACATGGAGGACTCAGGGGGCCCACGACCTGCCCGCCGGGGTCTTTCCTCCTTCCCTCTCAGCCTGCCGTCCTTCTACAAGTATTCATTTAGTGGGCCTCAGCGATCACTTCTGCTGGTCTCAGTGGCTTATCTGGTTGTGTCGCAGAAACCCCTCATTCTGGAAGGGTCTGAGACCCACCCTGATACCATACCCATTCAGGCTATAGTTGTTGCGCCTGTTCATTCACAGTCACGATGGGCCAAGAGGCACTGGAAGTCCTGAAAGCCCATATACCTTCTCCTGCAGTTTGCAGGCAGTTGCCCAGCCGAGATAGTGACTCACTGTCTGCTGATCATGGTCATAAGAAGTCCAACGTGCCCAGGTGGCCGCTGAAACTTATAGTTCAGTGGGATCCTTGCTCTGTGCAAGAGCACACCCCTTTGGGGACCAGGACTTCTACCTTGCAGATGTCAGAGTTGTGGGGACAGAAAACACAAGTTTAGTTTATGATAGGGTGGCTTGGTGTGTGGGTTCAGGCTGAAAGTGGGCAGCAGCTGCACTGCAGCCACACTCAGGGATGGCCTTGGAAAATAGTGATGAAAAGTCTTCCCAGTGGTTGGAACTTCAAAGTGGTGCCACCTGGTCATGGACTTTGTTCACTTACTGACTCTGGTGACCCACAGAGTCTCAGCCAGCAGCACTCTCCAGGGCCTGCTGGGGCTGCTCCAGCTTCTATACACTGGTTGTCAGACCCATGTATTTCTTCTACTGGGGCAGATTTGTAGAGAAGTTTCTGACTCAGTGCAATGACTACATTCTGGAGGATGGCACTCCATTCTGTAGAGCATTGCCTCCAAGCTGGGACTGCAACCTGCGTCTTCATATCATCAGACCATTCAACATCATCAGATGGCTGGTTCTGGAAGGTACAGTAGGTGATAAGGTAGTCATAGACCCACTTCTGCAGGAAAGTGAGTCCGAGTTAGTGGCAGTGTGGGCAGTGTGTTTGGAGCAGATGCACTCCAGACACATTTTGGAGATGGAATGATCTGGATCTATTTACTAACTGATTGGCTATTGGAGTAAAAGACAAGGAAGAAGCAAGAATGGCTTGAACAACGAGTAGATGGTAGCCTTTTACTGAGATGGTAAAGACAGTGATGGGAATAGGAAGGCAACACTTGGAAATCAAGGGTTTGGTTTTGAACGTATTAAGCAAAGTTGGATTTTGTAAGATTAAAATTGAGCTGTCTGTTAGGCAATTGGATAGATTAGCAATATTGGCCCAGAGAGTCAGCAGCATTATGATTGTATTTATAATCATGGGAATGAATTAAATTATACTGGGAAAGGAGGTGAAGAGAAAGGAGAAGAGGGCTTGTAACCAAGCCCTAAGAAAGCCCAGCACTTAAGAATAAACAGAAGAAGAAACACTGACAAAGAAGTCTGGGATAGAATGGCCAGTTGAGGTTGGTGGAAAAACAAAGAAGTGAGATGCAGTGGTGTCCCTAAGGAACTAAACATCTGGGCTTAAGTAACACAAATAGATCGTGGGCGCGATGCCCTGAGGGATGGTCTGGGGTCTGGGGCAGTGCGGTGGCGAGACCAGTCAGGAAGATGCCAGTGGCAGTGATGGCGGACAGTGCCTTCAGTTTCAAAAAGTTGCAGGATCAGTGCTAAAACCAGGAACTCTAGGCTCCTGGAGGAATTGCTACACACCCAGTGTATGGTCAGCTTCTAGCTTTATATTTGCTCCATAATGACATGAATAATGCAAGATATCTTTGGAAAAGAACACCACCTGCTATGAAAGCTGCAAATTCTGAACTTGGGGGAATTTGATCAGTAGGACAAAGAATCTGGCAGAGAGATTTCCCTGGGATCTACATGACCATCTGTGCTCACCAGTGGTCTGAGATGGTCCAGCCAATCATGGAAGTACTTAGAGATGTGACAAGGAGATGAGCCTTCACCCTGGTCTCCCAAGCATACACCTCAATAGTAACCGATGAGTTTGCAGCCTTCGTTGGACTTCCTTTAGAAGAGACTGTGAAAGGTAACTTCACCACAAGAGCGGTTCTGCCCCAAAAGCCGGTTGCAGGGGCCCTGGATGCTTCCTTTAATAAGTTTATTCCCTTATCAGAGCCAATAGCAGTTCCCCCAATCCCTAATGAACAGCAGTTAGCCAGACTGATCAATTATGTGGCTTTCCTTGAAAACTGATTTATCACCCAGAGTTCAAGATCCACCTTCAGAATTCTGCATACTGACAAATACAAAAATGCATAAAATTTTTATTTTCAGCAAAAACATGGAACCAACCATGTTGTCCATCGAAGCTGGACTGGATAAAGAAAACGTGGTACATATACACAGTGGACTATTATGCAGCCATAAAGAAGGAGAAATATATGGGCTCTGCGGCAACTTGGATGGATTTGGAGTCGATCATACTCAATGATCTATCACAGAAACAGAACAGAGTACTATATGTTCTCACTCATAAGCGAGTGTTGAACAATTATAATACTATAAGAAAGCATTTGGTAGTAATGGGAAACTGTCAGGGGAGGGGGGTGGGATTGGCAGTTGAGGGAAACTGCTAGGGGAGGGAAGGGCATACCTCATCAACAAGGGTACCTGTATAATCAATGTTTGTATACCTAACTGAATTGTACCCCACATCTTTATAATTAAAAAAAATTTATTTTCAATTTATTGGATGGATTAAGCATCCTTACTGAGTATGTGATAGAATATATAATATAAGATATATATGTTTTGTCCAAAAACATGCTGAATAGTTGTTGAAACAATGCTCATTTTGTAATATTTAACGATCTGGATAAAGCCCATCAGTATTATGTGGTTAGTTTATATTTTCTAGTGACTCATAAAATAAGGTCTCCTGTTTCATGAAGAACAGTGGTTACCAACTTTCTTTTCCCTGCCCCAGCACAGACCACACTCTTATCTGTACTACTGTTTGATAGTTGTAGTGATTCATTTGGAGTTTGAGGGGAACTGTCCCCAGGGGCAATATCTGAATTGCTAGAGATTGTGATTCACCGTCTTTGTAGAACATGCTCTCTTTTCTTCCCATGTCCTGAAAGCTACTGATGCTGAATACAGAAATATAGCCGAGGAACAAACAAACCATTGTCATAGTAAACCAGTTTGTTAACTTTAGATTTTTTTTTCCAGTAGTGTGAGTACACCCATTGTTGGCAGTGGAGGGTATGCAATGGAAATAGGACTTATTTAAGACATTTGTGAGAAGTATTAAGTTGTACTGTCTCCTTTCAGAAGAAGGTAAACTTAAGCATGGAATACGCTATTAAGTGATATACTTTGCACAATCATCCTACAGCCTATTGGTTGTTTATATTTATCTCTTGATTCAAGTTCTGCACTTTGGAGAAATACTGAACAAGTCTTTCATTCTTTGTGTGTTAGCCCTTTGTGTATTTGAAGTTGTTGTGTTTTCAGGTTAAAACACCCCTTCTCCTTAGTTCATTTATTCTGTATTTGTTTAATAAATATTAAACTGAAGAAAAGTAACACAAATAATAATAATAATAATAACCTGAAAAGAAATGCAGAATGAACATTTTCTTTTATTGAACTTTGTTTATATAACCATGCCATTAAGATTTTTTTTTTTTGAGTAGATGTCTCACTCTGTCACTCAGGCTAGAGTGCAGTGGCAAGCTCATGGCAATGAAACCTCTACCTGCTGGGCTCAGGTGATCCTTCTGCTTCAGCCTTCCACCTAGCTGGAACCACAGGCATGTGCCATCACGCCTGGCTAATTTTTTTACTTATTGTAGAGCCAAGGTCTCGCCATGTTGCTTAGGCTGGTCTTGAACTCCTGAACTCAGGCAATCCTCACCTCTGCCTTCCAAAGTGCTGGGACTACAGGTGTGAGCCACTGCGTCTGACAAGATTTTTAAAATGAGAATATAATTTACAATACAGAACAAGACAAAAGTAATGGATTATTTTTTAAAATAACATTAATGCATTTTGAGAGAATAAAAGGAAAAAATTATGTGAAGAAACGTTTCCAGAAGGGTGAATTATAGCTGGGTGCAGTGGCTCACACCTGTAATCCCAACACTTTGGGAGGTGGAGGCAAGAGAGTTGCCCGAGTCCAGGGGTTTGAGACCAGCCTGGACAACTTGATGAGACCTCGTCTCTACAATAAATAAAAAAATTAGTTGGGTGGGGTGGCACCCGCCTATGGTTCCAGCTACTTGGAAGACTGAGACAGAAGGATCACCTGAGCTCCAACAGGTTGAGGCTTCAGTAGCTGTGAGCTTGCCACTGCACTCCAGTCTGGACAACAGAGTGAGACTCCTACTAAAAAAAAAAAAAAGAAAGAAAAAAAGAAAAGAAAGTGAATTCGTAAGTCTTATAGAGTGAGTGACATATAGAATGGCAGAACTGAAGTAATGCAGGCTTGTTTCTTCACTGTTACCATAACTGTGTCGTTGTTTTGTCAAATCTCTATTCTGCAGAAATATTAGTAGCTCAGCAGTGGTGGCCATGCACTGTGCCTAGTGAGCTGGGATCATTCTGAACTGTTTCAGTATGCTCTCAAAACAAATGCCATGTAGCTGAGTGTGTGTGTGCCTGGGAGCTCCCTGAATTAACTTGTTAGTTGAAGGAAAAGAGATTAAGATGTACACTAACAACACTTACACACATATTATTAAAAATCAACAGTTGGTTGGGTATGGTGGCTCACACCTGTAATCCCAGCATTCAAGACCAGCCTGGGAAACATAGCAAGACCCTATCTCTATAGAAAAATTAAAACAAATATTAAAAATTTTAAGAAATCAGCATTTGAGATGCTTGGAGAGGGGGGTGGCACAGGCTTTTCAAGCTCGAGGGGAGACTTTGGATGCAACAGATTAAAAGGGCCAATAAACCGTTTACCAATGATTGCATATTTCTAAAGAAAACTTTGAGCTTCTCAGTTATATTAGAGAAGCCTTTGTTGTTTAATCGACTTAACTCCATTGATTCTCCAGAAAATGAAACCGTTGATAGTTTTTCTCATGAAGAGGAGCCAGTGGTGGCTGGGGAAGACCTCCCTTCTCCCAGTCCTCAAGAACCCGATGCTCCATCTGTGCAGTCCGAGGAAGTCTCAGCCAGAGATTTCCTGCAGAGACTGGACTTGCAGATTAAGTTGTCAACACAGGCAGCCAAGAAACTAAAAGAAGAGAGCAGAGATGAAGAAAGTCCCTGTGCAACTTCCCTCTATTACAGGTGATTTGGAGGTGTAACTCTAACCTGGATTAAAACACGGTTGAACCATAAAGAATCCAATAACTGCAGATTTGAAAACATCCATAGCATACATCTTCAAATCATAATCAGGTAGTTCCACCTACTGCAGTTGCACTAAAGTGGTTAGTTCCCACTGGCTTTCTGTAAATTTAAGTCTTTATTATGGCATGATGGCAAAATTGTATTTTAAAGCTCATCACTTTTGTAGGTGGTGATAGTTTTTAGACTAACTTTTATAAATACTGGCTGACCTAAAGCATCAAAGACTATATATTTAAGCTAAAAAACTTACCTCTGTATGAAATCCAAATTATGTTAAAAACATGGTTGCTGTTTAAGTGATAATGAATTTGCTGTGTGTTTATAACTTAAGTGCTATATACATCTATATTTCAATGTCTTACATATTCTGTGTTAGTATAAGGAACCAAATTTTCTCTGGTATTTTGTAAAAATAAATTACAAAAGTCTGAATGAGAAAATAAAACTATGTTTAAAAATAAAGAAATCAGCAGTAATTGCAGCAATTGATTAGAACTTAGATTAACAAAGGATGTTCCAGAAAGGAGTATTTTCTCACTGACGTTGTTTTGTATTGCTGGTGCATGGTGATGACAAAAAAGCAGTTGTGTTGTTTTTATGTTATCCACAGGCAGTGCTCCTCTTGGTTGCCTGTGATACCCAGTGCTGTAGTTGCCTTGATCTTGTTATGTCTTTGAGGTATAGTTTAAGGAGAAGACTGTTAACAGAATCAAATGTCATATAAAGAATAGAAATAATATGCTAAGGCTCGCCAAACTTCCAGTCTCTGGTGTCTCAGTTGAAGTTTCTGAGTTTTCTAAGAGATGTCACTTCTGGGAAAAGATGGCAGATGGATTTCATAGGTCCACTTTGAATCTCTATCAAAACTTCATAAAAATGACATTTAAAGGGATTGAGTAAAAAAGACATAAACCCACAAAGTCAAGAACAAGAGGAATTAATAGCAATGAAATTTTGGATGCTGGGAAGCACAAAATGGATAGCAAATAGCTTAGCAGATTCAAGACTATGGACGGATAAGCCAGTAGTGAACAAAGCTGAGAACCTCCTTGATTTATTCTGAAGTAAATTCCCTAGAGACTAGGAGATTGGTGGCATTAGATTCATCTGGAAGTGGAGGCGAGGAAGGGGACTAAAGGAGAATTGATTGGAAAATTGGTAGGTAGTATGAGCCTATGAATTATAATGAAAAAGAAAAAGAAGGAAAATAAATAGTTATATGCCCAGAATCATCTCCCGCTTTGCACATAGACTGGAGGTTTGGAGAAAGTCAGGTGGCGGGTCTGTGGTTTGGAGATGCTGGACAGAGACAAGGCAAGGATACTGCACTAAAAGCAAGGGTATTCAGGGAGCGTGTGCACACTGGATGTTGAGACCTTCCCATTCTCCTCTCTCCCTGCTCCTGGAATGCTGGCACTTTGGCCTTCACATTCCAGGCAAGAGGCTGGAGAAGTTTCTCTGTAGACTTCTGACCAGCTCCAAAAGAAGAACTTGAAGATGCTGACATCGGGGTTTCCCCACAAAACAGCGCAGACGGATCAGTCCATACCTGCTGCCTACAGTTGTTAAGTCATACCTTTGCACTAAAAGCTCCATCAGCTTTTTTTTAATGTTCAAATTTTTGCCACACTATTAAAATTTACTTTTTCTGCTTTATCCTTCTGCCATATTACAAGCTTCCAAATGGCCAGGATCTTAGATTGTAATGGTACTAAATTGTCATTATTTTCTCTAAATTCTTGGGCTCTGCTTATGTGGATATAACTAAAATAAACCAATCTTTAGGTGCTGTTTTTTTTGAGTCACAGTCTCACTTTGTCATGCAGGCTAGAGTGCAGTGGCACACTCATGGGCACCACAGCCTCGACCTGCTGGGCTCAGGTGATCCTTCTGCCTCAGTCATCCAAGTAGCTGGAACTACAGGCGTGGGCCACCACGCCCAGCTAATTTTTTGATTTATTGTAGAGATGAGGTCTCACCATGTTGCCCAGGCTAGTCTCAAACCCTTGGGCTCAGGTAGTTCTCTTGCCTCCACCTCCTAAAGTGTTGGGATTACAGGTGTGAGCCACTGCACCTGGCAGGT
>NW_007052065.1:396597-403713 GCF_000164805.1 Carlito syrichta | reverse complement strand
TTTTTTTTTTTTGAGACAGGGTCTTGCTCTGTCAGCCATATCATGCAGTGGCACTATCACTGCTCCCTACAGCCTGGAACTCATGGGCTTAAGTGATCCTTCCACTTCAGCCTCCTGAGTAGTACTGCAGGCGTGTACCACCACATTTGGCTAATTAAACAATTTTTTTGTAGAGACAGGGTCTGGCTATGTTGCTAATGTTGATCTTGAACTCCTGGCCTCAAGTGATACTCCTGCCTTGACCTCCTAAAGTGCAGGGATTCTTTTTTGATTTATTACACATAAAACAATGTGTATTTGTTTATTTTTCAAATTTTATTTTTTATTAGCTTTTTTAGTTTTATGAGGTAGCAATGAAGGATTTCTACACATCTAAGAAAAGACTTTAACATAAAAGGTAGCGAGGACTAAACTCTCATCTTTCTTCTTTCCCTTGCCAAATTCCTAAGGGCCTGGGGAGACGGGTTTATTTTATTAATTCTATACAATGTTTACTTTCTAACCTGACATAACATCATATAACAGATAAAGAAGGAAAATCAAAATGTATATGACCTTATAAAACTGTCTTTTGGGTACTCTCGGACTCCGGACACCTTTTAAGACACATATTCTCTCTGAAGTCTGCCACTGATGAGGCTTCATCTCCATATTAAGTAACCTGGAATCTTTCCACCCTTTTATCTCAACAGGATAGCTCTACTGATTTCAAAATTCCTTAGATAGCAATCTGACTTTTGCTACTAATTGCCAGTCAGAAAAATCTTTGAATTCACCTATAATTTGCAAGATCCCCAACTTGAAAATGTCCCACCTTCCCTGACCGAACCAACATAGATCTCACATTTATTGATTTATGGTTTTCTGTAACTTCTGTCCTCCTAAAATGTATGTAACCAAGCTATTGATGTTGGGTGGGATGCTGCAATGTATTGCTCTGTGGGTTCTTTTGACTTGGCCACAGAAAAGAATTTCAGAGTGAATCCCAAGTATGGTTTAAGACAGAAATTTATTAGAAAGAGACGTGCCTGAAGGGCATAGGTCCCTTAAGAGGATGGACATGTACTTGCCTTTGACAAGAAACTTTATATACTTTTACAATGATTACTAAGCAAATCATGAGCTAAGAGCAGTGGGCTGCAGGTATTTGGTCATGAGTTTTGATTACTGTCTGTCTACCTTCTATGAGATAAAAGGGGTGAGCTGCAGGTGTCTGGTCATGAGTTTTCTATCTCTCAACCTTCTAAGGTCACATGGACCTTCTAAATAATTTAAGTTATTGCCTAACTAGATTTGGGCTTTTCTTAGAACATCATGTCTGTGTTTTTGGTAATTCTTTATTGTTTCTGTGATTTTTTTTTTTTTTGAGTTGGAGTCTCACTCTGTTGCCCAGACTGGAGTGCAGTGGCACACTCACAGCCACCCCAACATCAAACGTTGACCTGCTGGGTTCAGGCAATTCTTCTGCCACAGGCTTCCAAGTAGCCGGAACTACAGGCATGTGCTACCATGCCTGGCTAATTTTTGATTTATTGTAGAGATGAGGTCTCGCCAAGTTGTCTGGACTGGTCTCGAACCTGCGGGCTCAGGCAATCCACTTGCCCCAGTCTCCCAAAGTGCTGAGATTACATACTGAGCCACTGAGCCCAGCCTGTTTCTGTGATTTACTGCACTGGTAGATCCACATTCCAGCCCACAAGGTGGTCAGGTCTGGTGTGCCTGGTTGGTTGGGTGAAGGTCATGTACTGACAAGAAAGATGACTGAATGCTTATCCCATTTTAATTTAAACTGCCTGCAAGAAATTATCTATCTATGTCTAACCTGCACTGAATAGCCTGCCTCACTGCAATTCAATGATGGCAGGCACACATTCTCAGGACCTCCTGGGAATGGATGTCATGGGCCTGAAATCACTCACATTTGGCTCAGATATTTTACATATTTTACAGAGTTTGATATCTTTCGTCAATAGTAGATACCAAAATGAGCAAATAGAACAAAGCAACTGAGAGGAAACTGAGGCTATGTAGGAAGAAAAAACAAAAATACCACAAAAAGGTGATGGTGAAGATCCTTAGTGAAAAAAGAACTGATAGGGCAACAATGAAACAAGTTTTGTCAGTGCTGCAGCAATCATGTGGTGCTTACTTCTTTGTGTACTTATGAACACTTTCTGTAGAAAGTTCCTAAAGATGGGGTTATTGGGTCAGAAGGCAAGCACATTTAAAAGCACATTGATAAATCTTGCCAAATTGCCTTTGACACAGTTGTTATACTTTATATGGTCATGGAGTATGAATGACTGGGTTCCCATAGCCTTGGCCCATACTGATACAGAGACCCGCTAATGTCTGTCCATTTTGCCACAGGTGGGTTCTTTATGATAAGAGTATTTACTTTTAGTGCTTTTATGATTATGGCTAGAGAAGGGCATGGCAAGGGTTCAAGTGGTCTTGAACACATTCCTGAGAGCTAATATCTACTATGCTCTACCAGTAAGTAGCTTCAGGGGATCCTTGACTTCCCTGCAGACTATGCCCAATAAACTGAAAGATATAAATCCCCATTTACTCCCTTTTCTTAGTAGTCATGGGTTTGAATAATTAGAGTATCCATACAATCGTAAATCTTGTGATTTGTATAACTTTTGCATAACGCATGATGTCTTAGGCCATGTAAACTCCCTTTACTCTATGGCAAATTTGGTTAACGCTTCTGCTGGGCCTCACTGATAAAAGCTGTGAGATACCTTTGGTACCTGGCACCAGGAACTCTGGACCGTAATGTCACTATTGGTAAAATGTGGTTGTAACTTAAGTTCTATACAATGCTCTGCTAGTCACATGGCTAATGTATAGGTACCAATAACTCTGGACTTATAAAAGTGAACTGTAAAGCTGAAGGGTGAGCAGAACCATTTTAGAAAGCCCTCGAGTCTGGCTCTGTTTCCTGGATCCAAATTCAGAAATAAACTTCTTTCTACTGGTCTTTCTGCCTCTCAATTTATTGGCATCGAGGGTTAGCCAAGCATATACTCAGACCATAATAATACTTGATACTGTCAACTTTTAAAATCTTTTCTAGTCTGATGGGAGAGTAATGATCCTTCACAGGTTTCCAGTTTCTCTGATTATATGTGAAGCTGATCATATTTTCTTTTCTTTTTTTTTTTTGAGTTGGAGTCTCACTCCAGTCTTCCAGACTGCCTCGACCTGCTGGGCTCCAGCGATCCTTCCGCCTCAGCCTTCCAAGTAGCCGGAATTACAGGCATGTGCTACCACGCCCGGCTCATTTTTTATTTTATTGTAGAGATGAGGTCTCGCCAAGTTGCCCAGGCGGGTCTCGAACCCGCGGGCTCAGGCAATCCATTCACCTCAGCCTCCCAAAGGTGCGGGATTACAGGCTGAGCCACTGAGCCCAGCTTGAAGCTGACCATATTTTCAAATGTCAATTTGCCATTTGTATTTCTTCTGTAAATTGCTTGTTCATATTCTTTGCCAATTTTTCTACTGCTTTTGTGTATTGTTTTAAAGGACTTATAAAAGTGAACTGTAAAGGATCCCTTTAAAACAATACATTTTGTCAAATATATTTTACCAATTTATCTCTTGACCTTCAAGGATAAAATTTTGGAAAATAAAATATTTTTTCCCCCTGACTTTGGTCTTATTCAGAATGGATTCTTGCTGGGCACAATGATTTGTGCCTATAATCCCAGAGACTCGGGATGCTTAGGTGGAAGGATCCCTTAAGGCCAGGAATTCGAGACCAGTCAACCTGAGCAGCATAGAGAGACCTACCCCTGACCCTATCTTTATTATTTTATTTTATTTTATTTTATCTGAGTTGGAGTCTCACTCTATCGCCCAAGCTGGAGTGCAATGGCATGCTCACGGCCACCGCAGCCTCTACCTGCTGGGCTCAGGTGATCCTTCTTTCCACCTCAACCTTCCAAGTAGCTGGAACTATAGGCATGTGCCACTACCCCTGGCTAATTTTTCTGACTTACTGTAGAAAAGAGGTCTCGCCAAAGTACCCAGTCTGGTCTTAAACCCCTAGGCTCAGGCAATCCTCTCACCTAGCCTCCCAAAGTGCTGGGATTATAGGCATGAGCCACCACGCCCAGCCTACCAACCCTGTCTTAAAAAAAAAAAAAAAATTAGCCAGGCATGATGTCTGCTTTTAGACCCAACTGCTCAGGAGGCTGATGCAAAAGGATTGCTTGAGCCCAGGAGATGAAGTCTTCAAAGTGAAATATGATTGTGCCACTGCATTCCAGCCTGCACTGGGGGACAGAGTAAGATTCCATCTCAAAAACAAAAAACAAAGGTGGGTTCTCTCTGATAAGAGTATTTACTTCTAGTGCTTTTATGATTATGGCTTTAAAAAATATTAAAAAAATTAAAACAGCCAGGCGTGGTGGCTCATGCCTATAATCCCAGCACTTTGGAAGGCCGAGGTGAGGGGATTGCCTGAGGCTACGTAATAAACAAAGAGACCAGCCTAGGCAATTTGGCAAGACCTCATCTCTATAATAAATCAAAAAATTAGCCTGGCATGGTGGTGCGTGCCTATAATTCCAGCTATGCGGAAGGCTGAGGCGTAAGGGTCGCCTGAGCCCAGCAGGTCAAGGCTGCAGTGGCTGTGAGCATGACACTGCACTCCAGCCTGGGCGACAGAGTGAGACTCCAACTCAAAAAATAAATAAAAACAAATTTTAAGATTAGTTGAGTGCAGTAGTGAGAAGAGGAAAAGAGCAGAACAAGGAGTTTGGTTTGTAACAACTGACTGTGAACAATCAATTGAGATAACCCACTATCTTTAGGCCGGCCTGATTATGGTTTTTTAAATACTTAAATTTCTATCCATATGGAATGTATTTTTATATATGGTGTGAATTACAATGGAACCTTGTAATGGAAGTTCTTTCTAAAACAGTTTATGTACTAGAAATAACTTCAGTTTCTCTGCTTTTTTTCTATCCCAGGGAAACCCTTCAAGAATATTTAGATGGGAAAAAGGAGAGTGAGGAAGTTCAAAGCAAGAGCTGCAAACAGAAAGAAGAAAGCAGATTGGTATGAACTGGTTGGCAAATGGGCCCTGTTAGTTCCAGAAGCCTGGACAGCTGGGTGTGACATCATGGTTTTCATATTTAGACTGGAAAAAATTATGTAGCCCATGTTGCTGTCTCTAGGCAAAACTGAGTTGGAATCTTTCACATTTAAGCGTTCTCTAGGAGTAAGCTTTCAGATTATGGCTTCTTATATGTATGCTGTCTCCTCTCTGCTCATGCAGTTATAATGGGTATTCACTACTCAGAGGATAAAGTCCAGTTTTTTAGCCTGGTCATTCAAGGTCTTTGGTAGTCTGTTCCCATCTTAACTTTTTTTTTTTTGAGTTGGAGTCTCACTCCTTTGCCCAGGCTGGAGTGCAGTGGCATGCACACTCATGGCCACCCCAGCATTGACCTTCTGGGCTCCAGCGATCCTTCTGCCTCAGCCCTCCGAGTAGTCCGGAACTATAGACGCGCGCTACCATGCCCGGTTATTTTTAAAAATTTTATTGTCGAGATGAGGTCTCACTAAGTTGCCCAGGCTGGTCTCAAACCGGGGGCTCAGGCAATAAACTCACCTTGGCCTCCCAAAGTGCTGGGATTACAGGCTGAGCCACTGAGCCCGGCACATCTTAACTTTTCAAACTTATCTCCCATGGTTTCCTGATATGAGGCTTCTACTTTGGCGAGACTGATTCACTTACTCGCTTGATGTGGGCTCTGTTCATTCCTGCTCTGTGCCTTTTGATATCTGGAATGCCAGGGCCCTCCACCTTCCTTTTCTTCCCTCCCCTCCTCTCCTTTCTTCCTCTCTTTCCTCTTCTCTCATCAGGTTTCCTTCCCATTTTTAAAGACCATCTCAAGTCCCAGCTTCTCCTTGGGTTCTTCCTTAGCCCAGCCTGACCTCCTTTAATTCACATGTTGATTGCTTCTTGTCACTTCAGGTAGTTTTCTGCCTTGCAAGACCTTTCAAATGTGTGCATGCAGTGTCCCCAGTGGCATGATGAGCTCTAGGAAAGTGAGAGCCTTTTTCTGTAGCTGTGGAGTAATGCATAGCTTGTACTCAACAAACATGAAAAAGAAAATCATTGATTGCTCTCCTATGGCTGTGACAGTGCTCCTGGAATGCTTAACAAAGGACTTGGGGCCAGGCGCAGTGGCTCAAGCCTGTAATTCGAGAACTTTGGGAGGAGGTAAGGGGATTGCCTGAGCTCATGAGTTCGAGAACAACCTGGGCAACTTGGTGAGAACTCATCTCTACAATAAATCAAAAAAATTAGCCGGACATGGTAGCGTGTACCTGTAGTTCCAGCTACTTGGAAGGCTGAGGCGGAAGGATCACCTGAGCCCAGTGGGTCAACGCTGGGGTGGCCATGAGCATACGACTGCACCCCAGCCTGGGCGACAGAGTGAGACTCTAACTCAAAAAAATCAAGAAATAAATAAATAAAGGGCTTGGAACAAGAGGCACAGGAGGGATAAACAGCAGTGCAGAACAGTAGACCAAAGCCGGAAAGATGCTCCATTTAATCAGTGCAAAGTGAAAGGCATAGACAGTGATGCTGTGTATGGAAAAGAGCTCACCAAGCTGGCCTGGTCAGGGGAGGAGGTTATATGGAAAAAGTGGGATTTGAGCTGAGTCTTAGAAAACTAGGTGGGTTTTTAAAGGTAGAGAGGAGGGAGGCCATTTCTGGTCGAAATAAGTATACTTACTGGTCGGAAAAATATTCAGATTACTGAATATGATTATAGAACATAGAGATACAGAGAGATAATTGAATAACTTGCATTGTACTGTCTTAGGCATAAGATATTTTACTGTGGAAAGAATATTGGATTAATGTGGGTTCTTGTTCGAGGTCTCTTGCTTATTGTAAAGTAGATGATTCTGTTACCTCTTCGTACTTAGCTCTCTTCATTTAAAAGTCAGTGATGTCTGATCATTTCTGTGCAGAATATTGATACGTAGTTCATCTTCATACTTTTTTGTTTTTTTTTTTTGAGTTGGAGTCTCACTCTCGCCCAGACTGGAGTGCAGTGGCCGCTCCCTGCCACCGCAGCC
>NW_007052065.1:394611-396577 GCF_000164805.1 Carlito syrichta | reverse complement strand
TTCCTGATTTTTTGATTTATTGTAGAGATGAGGTCTTGCTGCCCAGGAGGGTCTCGAACCTGCGGGCTCAGGCAATCCACTCACCTCAGCCTCCCAAAAGTGCGGGATTACAGGCTGAGCCACTGAGCCCAGCTCATACTTTTTTTTTTGAAATAGTTTCACTCTATCACCCAGGCTGGAGTACTATAGTGTGGTCACTGCAGCCTCAAACTCCTGGGCTCAAGCAATCTTCCCACCTCAGCCTCTTGAGTTGCTGGGACTACAGGTATACCCCACCATGACTAGCTGTTTTTAAAATTTTTTGTAGATACAGGGTCTTGCTGTGTTACCCAGGCTGGTCTGGAGCTCCTGGCCTCAAGTGATCCTCCTGCCCCACCCTTCCAAACTGCTGGGATAAAAAGTGTGAGCCACTGCACCTGGTTGGCCCTGAGCAGTCGTTAATGGTGTAAAACCAAAGAGATAATGTTGTTTTCATTAGCAGGTTTTTAAGGTTCCTTTTTACTTAGTACTTGAGTAGTGAAAAGCTTTGGCATTGAGGAGAAATGTATACAAAAAAATGCTACCTTCCTCAAGTTCAAGGTATTGATGAACAGTTCTGACCTAAGGCATGGGCAGGCTACCCTTGACTCTGCTCGTTATCAATTATTTTTTTAATGGTAATTCTTTTTGTGTCCTGTTTAATCTTGGTCTACTCCAAGTTTATGAAGATAGTCTTCTATTGTTTCTTCTAGAAGCTTTATTGTCCTACTATTTACCTTGTGGTCTATAATCCATCTGGAATGAATTTTTGTATATGATGTAAGAGAAGGGCTCAGGGTTCATTGCTTTCTATGTGTAAATTAATTGATTTTTAATTGATCCAGCACTGTTTTTTTTTTTTTTTTTGAGTTGGAGTCTCACTCTGTTGCCCAGGCTGGAGTGCAGTGGCACATTCATGGCCACTGAAGCCTTGAACTGCTGGGCTCAGGCAATCCTCTCACCTCAGCTTCCCAAAGTGCTGGGATTATAGGCATGAGTCACCACACCTGGCCTGATCCAGCACTGTTTTTTGAAAAGATCTTCCTTTTTGCATTGCAGTGTATGTTTGTTGTGAATCAGGTGATCATCTATGTGTGAGTTTACTTCTAGATTCTCTATTCTGTTCCATTGGTATATATTTGTCTTTCTTTATGCCAATTCCACACTGTTTAATTACTGTAGCTTTATGAGGAGTCTTGATAATCTGGTAGGCTAAGTCTCCACCTGGGTTCTTCTTCCACATTATATTGGCTATTCTTGACTCTTTGCATTTCTGTATACATTTTAGAATCAGGCCGGGCTCGGTGGCTCAGCCTGTAATCCCACGCCTTTGGGAGGCTGAGGTGAGTGGATTGCCTGAGCCCGCGGGTTCGAGACCCGCCTGGGCAGCGAGACCTCATCTCTACAATAAATCAAAAAATCAACTCCTAAATGGACAAAAATTGGAACCAATTCCCCTGAAAACTGGAACTAGACAAGGATGCCCACTCTCTCCCCTCCTGTTCAACATAGTATTGGAAGTCCTGGCTAAAGCAATCAGAGAAGAGGAGGCAATCAGAGGTATTCAAATAGGAAAAGAGGAAGTCAAGTTATCTCTCTATGCAGATGATATGATGGTGTACCTTGAAAACCCAAGAGAATCTGTCAAAGGCCTCCTTACATTGATAAAAGCCTTTGGCAAAATCTCAGGATAAAAAATAAATGTACAAAAGACAATCGCATTTCTCTACACCAATAATAAACAAACAGAAACCCAAATAAAAAACATAGTTCCATTCACAATAGCCACAAAAAAAATGAAATACCTTGGCATCTTCCTAACCAGAGACGTGAAAGACCTTTACAATGAAAATTACAAAACACTGCTCAAAGAAATCAAAGCCAACATGAACAAGTGGAAAAATATCCCATGCTCATGGATTGGAAGAATCAACATTGTGAAGATGTC